>NW_022703366.1:568187-574232 GCF_011630105.1 Anneissia japonica | reverse complement strand
ATATATAGGCCTATACTCTATATAATGGGATAATATAATATTTATAAATAGGCTCCTTATAGGAGCATGAGTATACTGCAGGAACTAGGCCAAATTACTCAAAACAGTCCATTATCGGACAAGATGCTATCAGCCATTGGTCATCTGTCAGAATGTCTACCTCAACATTCCATTTTACAGAGAAATTCTACTACCGCAGTATGCAGTACTCCAAATGGATGCCATATATTAAGTATCATCTACACAATCCTCAAACAGATGGTCATCTTCGCTGCAGTTGATATCACCCTCATGTGGTATTTGAATTTCATCTGCAGCTGCTAATACTGATTCGATGACTAAATCCTCCAGGGTTGGTGCTTCGATGTTTGCGAGGTCTTTTGCGATTTCTTCGATTTTATCGGCAGCTTTGTCTGGACAGTTGTTGCTCAAGTCGAGTGCAGATGAAACAATGGTGTGTATATTTACAGCTATGGCGGCTGCACTAACCGTTATCCCTGCGGCCCTAGAAACGATGCCAAGAGTCCGCTTTGTTGCTTTGCTTACGTCGTTTACAAGATGAATACCTACATTTCCAATAGCTTTTACAGCTAAAGTATACGAAATGAAACATAAATATGTCGTAGTGAGCAATTGTTGAAGCAAAAATATATTGAAACCTTTATGTGTGGACCCCACATACAATTTTTAGTTAAAAGGGAAAACCCATGCAGAGGGAAAATAACACAGGATTCCAATTGTCTATATATATATGTATATGTATATATATTTATTTATTTATTTATTTATATTTATATATTTTAATTATATTTATATATTTTATTTATATTTATTTATTTTATTTATACTTATATATTTTATTTATACTTATATATATATGTATATATACACGTATACATATATACGTATATATACATGTATATATACATAATATATATACGTATATATATATACGTATGTATGTACACGTATATATACGTATATATACGTATAATATACATGCGTATATATATATACACACACGCGTATGTATGTACACGCGTATATATGTACACGCGCGCGTGTATATGCACACACGCGCGTATTACATATATATATAATATACGTGTATATATATATAATACGTGTATACGTATATATATATATATATATACGTGTATATATATGTACGTATATATACACGTATATATATATATATATATATAGGGCCTATATACTTTTTAAGCCATGTATCATGCATAGGAACGTTGACGCCTGCAAGGCTCTGGTTTGCCTACCAGACTCATTACGTTCTGAGTGAAATAAAATTATGAAATTATAATATATAATATACAGTATATATATATATATATATATATATATATATATAATATATATAATTATATAATAATGATAATTCTGATAGAGTAATATAATACGATTATAGTAATACTTTTTATTGTGCTGTTTTTTTTTTCAATTGTCTTTCGCGATAGACGTTTGCCAATATATCACACAATACTACTACTTTTAAGACTTACCGTATTTTGAAGTCGATCCCAGAATTCTCGCCACAAGCTTACCGCCAAGAGTGATTACACTAAGGACACGCACTGTTTCACCATCTATAGGCTTAATCTCTAGAACAAACGTATAAATATCACGTGTAAACAATTTATGCATATATTTGTAAATATAAAAACCAAGAAGATCGAAATCTTAAACTGGTTAGTTGACCCTCATTGACGAAAAAATCGATGTAAGTTGACCTTCATTCACGAAAAAGATTTTGAAATCGAATTTAATTTAGGAACAAGAGATTCATTGCGATAATCAGCAAAACACATGCAAAAAGACGTCAGGATTGTATTTTCTATGGATTCTCTAAAATATTTTTCAATGAGTTCTCCGATCAACGTAGCTAAATAATTGTATGATTTTGTTCCCTCTGAATTCGATTTAATAGTAAGCTTAGAAACTTGTCTACGAAATCTACCGTAGATTTTCGTATAACAACAATTCCGTCAACTTCAGCACTATTCATGATGAACATTATATTAATCCACTCTAGGCTCACCTATTTAATTATTAAACTGTCCCCCCTCACAAACCTTGATGTCACACTGTGACTACTCTATTGAATTACGTTCATTGAATACCTGCTTGCATCAGCCAACTAACAAACCCGAGGCCTACATCTTCATCTTTACCACATGCAGCACTGTGTCTGAACACTACGGTAACAGCGATTATCAGTGCTTTCAACTTTCAAATATTAAAATTTCCCCTCCCCCCCCCCCCCCCCCCCCCCCCCCCCCCCCCCCCCCCCCCCCCCCCCCCCCCCCCACTCCTCCCAACATTTTGCTACGTGGTACAAGTAGGTGTAGAAAAAATGCAGTTATTTTTATGTACCACTTTCACATGTGTTCATGACTTCAGGATTTAAAATTGATTAAATAAAAGAAAACAAAATACTGTAAACGAATAATACCACCAGTAATTTTAAACTCGGACAAGAATCAACAACCTCGTATACAGTTTGGGTGTTGGACAGCATACAAATCCGACCAATACTAACTCGGACCAACATTTAGCTTTGACCAAAACCAAACCAAATCTAACTCGAACCAAAGATCTAACAAGAACCAAATTGGACCAGTTCCAATCCGAACTCGGCACGAGTAAATGACTAAACATTTTTGATGGTACACACATGGGTAAGAGTTGGGTTTTAATGATTTAACTTGAAATACCAAACGCAAGAGGTTATTAGGCCTAACGTAGTTAGGTATGTGGGACGATGGAGTTACACTGCATTGCAGCAACGTTAGAAACGTTATATACAGTGGCGTATCTAAGGGGGCGCACGCCCCGAATGAACTTGCGTCCCCTCAGTTCCCCCCCCCCCCACAAAAATGCTCAAGTAGTAGTAATCACCTCAAATCACCTTATTTTGCGAGCTACACCCCTCACCTAATTTTCGCGCCCCAATCAGCCGCCCCCATTTCAAAACTCCTAGATGGGCCACTGGTATACAGTTGTGATATTTTGCTACAAATACCTATTTATGGTTCTATAAAAACATTTTGTACAATACACCAAGCCGCAGTATAGCCCTTCTTTGTGTGTGACGTCCCTATTCAGGGGAGACCTTTATATGAGAAACTTATCCGTGACACTACTGCCAACCCCTATTAAGGGGACACTTCTATTAAGGGGATGGAACACTTTCCGAGGGTACGAAATGGTGATCAAATCAACACATTTTCAACCACTATTAATAAGGAGACACTATTTTTTTGTTGTATCGCTACAACTGCAATAGAATCAAAATAATGGTATCTGTTTGACATTTAAATTTTGTAAGTTTTTAGTCATAAGTTTGCCATAGATTTTTTTATTGATTCTTAAAATGTATATCAGATAGGTCCACTGTGTAGGCCTACAGTGTGTTACTAATCTTTGTCAATTTTGACACTTGCTATGAGATTTATTTGTTCTCTTTTTTATGTATATATATTTAAGGATTCAAATTCATACAAGTAACTCTATTCATGCTGCTGTATCTTTCTTTATAGGCCCTTTGTTACAATTTAGTTTAATTATGTTGTCACTCGTGCACGTCATTTAAAATAAAATTATAATCTATGCCATCTTTGTATTGATGTGCCAAAACCCCCTATTAAGGGGAATCACGTTTTCGGTTATCACCTAATAGATGTAGGCCTACTCACTCTTTAATTCTGGAGACACTCCGAAGTGGACACTTTTTGGTCCTGAAGGTTTCCCCTTAATAGTTCCTCCATATTGCCTGATAATGAATAATAATTGGCCTATTCGATTAATATAGGCTCAGTATATTAAAACCAAACAAATAAATACCTGTGCGAACGGCATTAACGATACTAATGGTCTTGCTGATATTATTTCCAACCCCTGAAAAAATACGGTAGATTAATAATATGATAATGTAATGATAATGATAATAATATTGAAAATAATAACAATACAATAACAATAAAGATAATAAAATTCTTGAACTTTGATTGACGATGACGGTTATATATAATGATGATGAGTCGCATGGATAAAATATGCCTTCTATGAAATAGCCTATATGGGGATTGGTGATCGGGCGTCTCTTGAATTTCTTGGGATCCAGGGGTGTAGCCCCAGAAATAATGATAATTTAGTGGTTTTGAATAGAATCTACTAATGTAAACAGTATATATAATTTTTTTCTTCTCCCCTACGAATTGTGTTTTCATCTCCGACGGGCTGGGGGTGAGGAGTACTGGCCCCTTTGCCCCGCCCCACTAGCTCCACCCCTGCATCAAGGCCCTATCTCTAAATTAGAATGTTAATATCAATCGACCTATTAGTTGGAAGAACGGAAATAATGTTGGGGTCTATGTATAAAAACGCACGACTATAAAAAAAAAAAAAAACGCACGACTAAAAAAAAAAAAAAAAAAAAGTACCGTAGGCCTGAAGAAATACTTACTTATCGCAATACTGATTACGCCCCCAATCTTTTTGAACTCTAAAACGACCTTATCATTCTTTTGTGTTAACTTCATATAATTTTTAAGGTTGTCTATGTATCGCTGCTGGACGTCTTTCAGAAATTGGAACCTTACATTGTCCTCTTCGATCAAAGTATTGGCCTCTTTGGATCCCCGACCAGATAAGACTTTAGCTGTAAAAGAAGCTCCAGCAGCTACCCCTCCACCGACAGCTGCAGCGCAAGCTCCAACTACTGAAACAACGAAAAGAGTTGTAGCAACACCCAGAGTGACAAAACTAAGAATCCCTGTGGTTATGCACATAACCGCACCGGCGGTCGATGTTGAAGCACCGATTATCCTGGCAATATGCGTATTTCTTTTGTTTTTTCTTATCTTGTCAGTGATTTCGTGTAGCTGGTTTATTAATTTTTCCCGAGTGTTATGCCACTTAGTGAGAGCTTTTTCTATTTCATTTATATCGATAGAATTCTGTTTTAAACTGTTTAAAAATTTTAATGCGTCACTGTCCCTTTGTTCTTTGTCCACTTGAAGTATTTTTGAAATCACAGGTAACGCTGGAACAACAGTGTTGGTAGTTTCAAATTCCATTCTGTAAAATTAATGGAAAGGCTAACTTTGTAACAGGTCATAACTTTTGTGAGAGAATACATCGGCAGATCAACGAATCCTGAAAATGTTTTGCCAAGTTTCTACAGTTCAGGCTGTCAACATTAGTTATGTAGGATTCAAAAGACGGTTAATGTATACTTATTTTGATCATTGCTGAATATGCAAATGATTGTCAAATATTAATACCGTATTACCCTATAATACTATTCGTAGGCCTACCAGCCCTGTTATACATAGCCATTATTATTTTTTGTTATTATAATTATTATCTATTATTTCATTGTCATTATTATCATGATTATAAAGCAGTTGTATAATCTATAATTGTAATTTTAAATAATTTTCAGTAATTTACATATTTATAGTAATTATAGCAATATTAATTATAATCATTGCAATAATAATAATAATAATAATAATAATAATAATAATCTTTTTATATCTTGTGATTTTATTGTATTATATTGTTAATGTTTATTGCAATTTTCGCCTGTAAGTGGGAACGAAGAGTTCCTGTTGGACGATTGTTATATTTAAAAAAAAAAGGGGAAAAAAGGCACGGTTATTCATTTTTCGTCGCAATTAAGTCAATTCTTTTTTATTTAAAACATTTTTTTCCAGATTATATGTTATATGTATTTTTTCTTTTGAGTTCTGCACATTGCCATTAAAGGCCCTATTTTTGTTTTTATATATTCAAATTAGGTTTGCTACGCTACGTAGCACCGTAAACACAATATAAAAAATGGATAAATGATAATAACAGTGCTTATTATATGAACAAGATTTTATAATCATATCAAGCATAACAGGCCCTTCAACGAAAAGTTCCTTTAATTCAGTTGTATGAAAAAAAGTGTTTCTTGCGGGATTCGATCTTGTAACTTCCTGCTGTCAGGGGGAGTGCAGTGCCGCATATCCATTAGAC
>NW_022703366.1:566819-568040 GCF_011630105.1 Anneissia japonica | reverse complement strand
TGGCAGTTTGCATCCCGTGGACTGAACTGAGTTAACTGTTTCAAGCCACTTATGGATGTCTTCATTATTACCTGATTTTTCAATCATGCTTTGTATGAATTGTAAAGTTGATGCATCATCGATTATAAGGTCTATTTTGGTTGTTCTTCCAGCCATCATTTCGTCTAACATATACATTTGTATACTAAATTTTAGCAAAATAATAATACTATATCATTATTGTGTAATAAGATAAAGATCAAAATATAGATAAAAATGATTTTAAACATAAAATTATAAAATAGGTACAAACTATAAAGACAAGTATAAAACGATTGAGATAATAAATGGTTGGAATATAAGAAATTAATTAACAGCGTTCCTTTTTTTAGTTCCATTTAGTTCCATGACCTCAAGTTACATTTACTCATCATACATGCTACACTATTCTAGAATTTCATAATTTGGTTTATAGAATTGCATAACATAAAAAAAATTCTAATAATGTAAATAATAATAGATTTCTGTAAGCAAATGGTGCCTTAGAGGCTTAAATTGTTTGTGGTGTCCTTTTTTACACTGAATGTTACCATTTTGTTAAAGTTTAGTGTGTATATACTTTCGTGTAAAATAAATATTATTCAGACTCAGATGATTGAGATGTTCTAATGGTCCCGGACTGGTGCCACTTTCTGAAAATCTAGGTGTAATAAAAGGTTTTCGTATGTGCTATAATTCATTGCATCAGCTTCCCCGCTCATTGATTGGGGCCTTGCAGATCCAAAGACGTTCTTTGGCTGTATTTTCTACTTTTCCATGATTACACTGTATAATGTAATCCAATCTAATGTTCATAATTTACCTTAATATTTTTAAAGTGAGGTCCAATAAATAGGCCCTACTGAAATACTGATACTGATTGTCTTTGGAATGTGTTTGCTATACTTTCTAAAATGTGTGTATTATTCCAGTCCATCTACACAATCAATTTTCTTGACAAAAAAAATTGCTGTATGCCCATATATGTACATGATATCAGTGGTGGCGCCAGCTCCCGTCTGGGAGAGCTACCCCCACCCCCTCCCCCTCAGTCGGGGAGTAATAGCACAATTCGTCGGGGAGAAAAAAAATTATATGTATTTTCTACATGTTAGGCCCTATTAGACTCTAAAATCGATTAAATAAGCCTTTGAAACCTCCTAAATTGTCAAAATGTATGGGTATTCCCCCCCCCCCGGACCA
>NW_022703366.1:537631-566704 GCF_011630105.1 Anneissia japonica | reverse complement strand
GACCCCCCCCCACCCGTGGGACTAATGTTTTAGTCTAAGCCGGGGTTTAATTTAGTTAAAGGAATATCAATAAGAGGTTTGAGGCTGTTTTTTTTTCTTAATATGACACACTTATTGATTTTTTTTTAATCCATCGCGTTCATGACTTGTTTTGATTTGTTTGAATTTTTTCAGAATTTTTTAAAATTATCCCTTGCTATTGGCTCAATTTAAATTGACAGGTATTGTTAATCATTTGATTTGTCTTTATGTTATATTTGTAATAAAAAAACAATAATCAAAGAAATTTTTAAATAAAGATAAATATTAAGAATAAAGAAACAATAACTGAAGGAACATACTAAAAATTATATCCATACAGCAGGAAAAATGAGAGATAGGATGTTGGATAGACAGTTAATTCTAATAGGCCTATAACAAACTAAAAACGTCGAAATTATTAAATCATTCTAATAGCTATAATTAACATTATATCATTAATTTATGTTGTCTAATATATGTAATTTAATAACAATTAAATTCAAATGCGACTTACTGTTTTTCCCAGTCTCTGTGATTCTGTACTCAACACCTCTGTACCTCTGCAATCAACAGTTCGTCACTTTAAAGTCATACAACCTAATAAATCATAGGCCAATCAATCTATACTGTCTCCACATAGAGTATAGCATTAGTGTATGTAAGCATGGCCTTTTTTTGCGTCATGCAGCACAGATCAAATGGTAGGCGCGGTGACACATTGTTTTGGTTGTGTTTATTCAAGCCTGACTAACATAAACAAGTTACTTTACGCACGTGCACGTGCATCAATGATTGGGTTGTTTTCGGCTTGTTTCTGTTCATTGAGTCTTGTGCGAATAGATAAAATCTGGGGTGGCGTCAGGATTTGCCCGACGAGTGGGTAGGGAAGGGGGAAGGGGTGGGGTGCGGGGGGACGATGTCCCCGACGAAAAAAAAGTGAGCTTGGTCGGGCGTCGCTCAAGATCTCTCGAACGTTTTCTAGGAAATCCCGGACGAAGAAATAATATGCGGTGGAATGTACTGTCTCTGACCACGAAAGCTAAGACCGAAGAGTTAAGACCACGCACGAGATATCAGACCCACTTGAAATATCAGACCCCGTAAATTAAGACCCTCAACTAAGTATGCCAGGATTTCTAGACAATAATACCTTTATTCGAAAGCTAACGTCAATATAAAGAACTGACTAATCATAAAATAAACACCATTAAAGTATCATCGATACCAGCTAGCCCCTATTTGCGACGTTTACTGGAGAAAAAAAAATACAGTACAAACAAACCGGCTATTCGCACTCCACGGAACCGTACGGTACGGTTTCGGTACGTTTTCGTAGCGGTTTCTAAAATGCGCACGTCTATCGTGGGAATACTGTCTATGGAACGCCGTTAGTATCTTCGATTATGTGCAAACACTCTATTATGTGCAATCGCCATGACGTTATGCGGAATGATCATGACGTTATGGGATTTGGTCATGACGTTTTGGGATTTGGTCATGACGTTATGGGATTTGGTCATGACGTTATGTGGTTTGGTCATTATGTTATGTGGTTTGGTCATGATGTTAGGCCTATGTGGTTTCTCATTATGTTATGAGGTTTGGTCATGATGTTATGTAGTTTGAACATGATGTTATGTGGTTTGCACATTATGTTATGTGGTTTGCACATTATGTTATGTAGTTTCGACATGACGTTCGAACGTCAGCGTGAGGAAGAGAGAAGACTTGTTTTTACATTATGCGTTGATAGGTTTTTACATTATGCGTTAGAAAATGTTTTGACATTATGCGTCAAAAGTATTTACATTATGCGTTAGCAAAATTTGTTACATTATGCGTTGATTTTTACATTATGCGTTATTTTTTTACATTAAGCGTCAAACCTTTTTACATTATGTGTTAACCATTTTTTTTTACATTATGCATCGTTTTTACATAATCGGTTGTTACAGGCCTAAGTAACAAGTAAACTAATTGGGAGGTGTAATATTATACAGTAGGCCTAATTGGTAATCAGTGTGAGAAGCATTAAATAATTGATAGGCCTAGTTCATAAATGTTAATAAGCAGAAATCATCTTAACACATGGTACTAAATGGCAAAGAAACATTATATTCTAGTTAAACACTTTACCTTTCATTTACTAGATACCAGCAAGAAGAGAACACGCGGAGCTTCAATTCAGAGGTTCGTGTGTTTTACAACCTTTATTTTTTTAATTGTGGTATAGGTATATGGTGCAGTGGTTCGAAGTTGGTGTGCTATCGAAGCGCTGCTTGATGGGATTGCCATTTTTATTAATAATATTTGGTTCATGTTTCAAGAGGAGCACATGTTATTACATATTCTCATTTATTTTTACAGCAAGAACAATACTGCTCCATGAGGTAAAATGATGGCTGACAGATCTTATAGAAACTTTACAAATTACTCTGCTTATTATTATACTGGTTTGGACAAAGTTATTATCCGCATCATTATGCCGATCGTGGTCACCATAGGTATCATCGGCAACATAATGACAATTATCGTGATTGCAAGTAAAAAATGCAAGTACACATATTTTAACATATACCTTGCAAACTTGGCAGTAGCTGATACTTTGTACTTACTAGTGGCACCTACTTGGATTTGGAACTCTTATGTTAAAAGTCCGATACATTATGTTTATGACATGGGTGAAGGGAGTGATTGGTTTTGTCCGTTCTTTTTTTATACAATTGGAGTAGCGACAACAGTCGCACTTTTCACAATTTTTTGGCTGTCCGTTGAACGTTATATTGCAATTTGCAAACCATGGAAGTTCAGAAAAAGCGGATTTGGAATTAGTTCAAGATCTATAAAGATCTGCGGCATCATCTGGCTCTTAGGCTTGTCTTTGATGGCAAAGCATCTCACCTTATCTTCTACAAAATTAATTGTTGAAGGTCTAAATTTTACAAGGTGTGAACCTAGTGAACTGCATTTCAACATTTTACTGTTCGTAGAACTACCTCTAATCATTTTAGCTGTCATAGTCGTGGTAGTTCTTTATACATTGATGCTGATCTCATTACGAAAGGCACTTGTTATTTCAGCTAATTCGACCGTAAAGAAATCCAGATCTAAATCGGAAATGAAAATTTTTCTGACATTAGTTGTGACTGTCATTGTTTATATTGTTGGTATCTACCCAAAATATATATATAGGTTATTGCTCAGATATGAAATTGCAGACAACATTTCAACAATGACAATCTTTGACCTTATGTGTATCATAAATTCGTCGGTGAATCCGTTGATATATAATGTAATGAACGACACCTTCAGACTAGCTTTTCGTGACGTATATTGCAAAAGATGTAATAAAAGGTGAATTCTGTTAGCAGCGGCTGCCGCCGAATTGAGAGGAGGCAGAGGGGCCCGATGGGAATCCTCGTCGGGGAAAATGCAATTATTTCGACTTGCAACACTGCTGTTAAAAAAACTTTTTTGCAGTATCAGGGTGCCATTTAGCATATAGAGGTGCATATTCTTTTTTAAACCCCCAGTATGGACGTTTAAAAACATCTCGTCTTAATGAGACTGGCCTATAGTATGTGTATTCATAATGTAATTTATTTAGGAATCGCTTAAAAAGCATCTTTCACTATTTTACTGATTAAAATTGCTGTATAATACTTCCTTATTAGCTGCTATCACGACTCGCAGATAAAAATACGACAATAATACTTTCACTAAGAAAAAAGCAAGAATAATAAAATTGTAAGTTATGCACTGATATAGAATGATAAATTTTACTTTAGTATGCTATTGTCAATGATATTTTAAAAAAATCCAAATACTTTTAAATGTCATAAGTTGATGTCTTTTAATGACTGTACTCTTGTATGTAATGCATACAAAATATCTGTATTTAGCGTGCTCAAGAAGATGTGATTTACTTCTCCCGCTTTATGAAATGTTTTATTTTAATGTTATAAAAGGGCCAAGGCCTAAATGCACATTAATCTCCTTGGGGTCTAGGCTGACGAACGAACCAACAAACATATCAGCCTAACACAATTCGAATCTCTAAGCCCATGTATTGTATTAAATTTAAATATCTATTCCAATATGCTGTCAGGTTTTATCTGCATCAAAAAAATGACAAAAATGTCTTCAATGAATTATCGAAAAAGCAGTTTTTAGAGAAACTAGAATAAAATTATTAGGTCAAAAATTGATGAAAGTATGTTCATAACAAAAATTAGATTAATTTTAATGTTTTAGTTTCCTGAAAAGCGCTGCCAGTCTCACTACAATCTTATTATTGTATTGTCAATTTGTCTCAACAACATTGGCCGTATTCGAATGGTTGATTTTCGTTAAAAGCATATAGGCCCTAGCTGGTTAAAACACGCCTGCCTGACTCAACAAATGGCTGCCGCGTAGTTACCACGATACACACTAAGATAGTCAAGTTTACTTCGGCTAGTGGGTTTTATTATAAATTATTTTTATGTACTTATGGAATTCTGTTAGCCTTATTTATTATGTGGGCAATTATAAATTTATGAAATTTAATCTAAATTCTATTTAACGCAAATATTTTTGTAAAACTGACTAATCGACCATATTTGTTTTTGTCCCATGAATAACTTATTGGATGAATAACGCACTCTGCCGTACGTTAATTTGCGTTTTCAACGAAGTCTATTTTACATTTTACGAACAAGCCGAATAAAAATCGTTGTATCGAAACAACCAATCGAATACGGCCATTTTAAAGACACAGATCACAAAAACAAATCATTTTACGCTGATTTCATTAACTGTTTTCGGCGGACGACGTAAACGTTCCCAAATACTCGCGAGTTATCTGGATGTTTTGGGTTCGATTCCCACCCTAATCACCTGCGATTTTTTTTTTTCGCGAGCTGAGTATTCGGTACGAAAACGCGTCAGGTAGGGCAAAACATCACTGATATGATATTTTCCTGATGCAAACTCAATCGAAATTGCATTTGGAACAAAAATTCAACGATGAGCGATGAAATGGGGAAAATACGGTAACCAGTGGCGTCATACGCTTGGGCGCTGACGGGGGACGGAGCGCCAGGTCCCCAGGCACTAGGGGCCCCGACATTGTAGTTTAAAAAAAAAAATAATAATAAATTGCTTAACTTGTACGTAGCCTAAATAAAAATCCCCAGATATTTTAAAATAATAATGATAATTTTTATTAGTACACAAAACAAAATATCCAGATAGATGTTAAAAAAATAAATACAATATGAAAGAAACAAATTTATAACAAACTAAATATATTTAGCTAATTAAAAATAGGCCTATCTCAAAGTAGTATCTTAAAGCCATTGAAAATATATTAACAAAGTTATTAAATGGTAACAAAATATAATTTTTTTTTTTTTTGAAAATTCTGTCTTAAATTATTATAGGCCATATTAAAGTTATTAAACATTTAATGTCAACTGTATTGACATTAAATGTTTAATATTTAATGTCAACTGTATTGTTTAGTCTTATTTGGGTTTTTTTTAAATAATTTTTGTTTTTGTTTTGGATTGCTTTCACCTCAAACATTCTGATGTTAAATATTGCCATTAAAGCATAGGCCTAATTTTAATGGCAATATGTATACATATATAGGCCTACACACCATTCTAGCATCACCGTCGTCAATATCAGCATAATCATTATTATCGTTACTGTATCATCATCATTATCATCAGCTTCTTCATTAACATTATCAATATTATTTAATAACATTTATTGTTGTAATAATATTTATTACAATTAGTATTATCATATCATCCGTATTATCATCATCGCTGTCTGTATATTGTTATTATTCTTATTTTCATTTCGGACGAACATGCATATATCGTAAATGATCTATTGCACGCCATCATTAAACAGATGATCCTCTTCACTGCTGTTAATGTCTCCTTCACCTATATATGTATATGAGACAGTATATATATATATATATATTGAAGAAAGTTAGCCGTTAACACTGCTGAATAAATATAATATAGATCATCATCACAGCAAGTTCTTCAAACACAATAACATGTTTATTCATCGTGCTGCTGTGTAAACCATTTCAACTGCACTGCAGCAACAATCCGCACGCATCTTACTACGGGCACAACTATACTGACCATATTGCTATAGCAACCAATGACCACTACAACATTTTGATTGTAAAACTAACATCAAAAGACGGCAATTGGCTTACAAATCAATTAGAATAGTGGTTATATATAATACACTTGAGGAAATTATTTATACTTAGTTAGATTAATGCGTGAAAAAAGAATTTTTTTCTGGCAATAATCTAACTTTCGTATAAATAATTTCTCACTAGTGTATGATGCGCAACTATGCCTATTCTAATTTGCTAATTTTCAATCTATAGCATAGGCCTATGAGGCTTTTTCATAAAACTTTATAGTTAATTTTACTATAGTTAGACGTTACCCACTTCTTGTAGTTAACTTCTTTATTATATTTTTATCTTTACATACATGTGTACATGTATGTATACAATACAGTAAATTAGTCTTACAACACCAGAATTCGTGACAACCTTCACCCTCCTCTACCCAAATTTACTTTTTTTTTTTTTTTTTTTTGGCGAATAAAGAATACGAATTGAAATAATATTAATTTTATAATAATAATAATAATAATAATAATAATAATAATAATAATAATAATAATAATAATAATAATAATAATAAATTGTAATATATCATCTTTGTTTTAATACTTACCCAATCTTGTTGTTGATTGCAGTAATGTTATTACGACCTTACCTCGGAGAGTTGTTATCGAGAGAACAGATATTATCTTGCCATCAATAGACTTAATTTCTAAAGAAAATGATATAAACATTTAATATAAATACTTATAAAATAAACCAATGAAGTTACACCGGGTTTGGATCTGAATTAATGTCAAAGATACGAGTTGTAAATATATACATCAACATCATATATACATCAACATCATAAAAATATACTGTCCCACAGTGTGCTAATATCGCAGTGAGTTATGGTGTGCTAAGTAAGATATCTTATTTTATATGACCTTATGTTGATGAACTTCAGAATGAACTATAAAGCATTATCTCTTGAAGTTAGGCAAATGAAATGCCTGAAAATAAACTTAACTCAAATTTAAACAAATGTAAAGTTATGCATATTATCAGATCCCCCTTAAAATTCACTTACACCCTTGAAAATCGCATTCTAATTCAGTTATATTTTATAAATACCCTAGAATAATTATTTCCATTGAGCTAGGCATGGTGTTTCCAGTGCTTCTGCCTGGATTTGTCAAAAGAATAGTTTGAAAGGCATAAGGTTACTATACCTACATGACGGTGTAGGCCCATCTGGCTCTGTATCGTACCTTACTAAACACGTTGTATCCTTTATGGTTGGCCTACCAGCGTAATCATTTCTATTTATATATTTATCTCCCCCCCCCCTCTTCTTAATCCGCATTTTTGTTATTTATATCCTACTTTATATTGTATGTTTCAACTTAAGTTTATTATGTGTGTGGAAAAACAATAAACAAACAAACAAAACAAACCATTAATATTTTTGGAGAGGGAACATCACATCCTTTTTGGTGAACGTTCCTTCTTTTTTTATTATTCGCATATTAGGTGTTTGCATCTTAAGTTAATTGCTAAAGGTCTGTTCAGAATATGGTTTAGTACTATTGTAAACATTACCTGTGTTAACAGATTTAACGAAGCTAATAGTCTTGCTGATAGATCTTCCAACCTCTGAAAGGAGTAATTAACAATATATACATACATACATACATATATATCTGTCTCTCATACACATCTAGATGTGTATAAGAGACAGCCCCAATTTATGTCACTGATTGCATTTTTAAAACTTCAGAATCCTACTATGCGACCTCTCTGGTCATCAATTTATATAAAAGGGTATCGTGTATTATAATACCATATTTATTCTAATAAACGCCCTAGATGTGTATAAGAGACAGTATATATACAGTCCCCTAATCTTTTCCGAGTAGTGTACTAAGTTCTTTAACTGCACACAGGCCACGGGACAAACGGCTTAAATGTCTCATCCGAAAGCGCTATCGTAAATGGCATTCAGTCACGAGCAGCAATGGAAATTGAACCGGGGACCAGGAGATCTCCAAGGTTCAGCGCACACACAGTGGCTCCTGATGCGGGTTCGCTTCCCACCAGAGATCTCTTTTTTTTTACAACTACAATAAGGACCTTTCGTTAATGATCTATGTTTGAAACAATTTATAACATCATGTTCCTATTCGAGCACTGTATTATCATACATTTGGATTTATAAATTATTTGTATTCCCAGTGCTAAGCAGCAAATGCTTCCATCTCAAGTATGCTGATGAAACTTATTTTAATTGGTCTGATATCTGAAGATGATATGGCCGATTTTAGAACCAATGTAGATTCTTTTGTTAAATTATGCAAAAAAAAAAATTATCTTCTACTTAATGTAAATAAAATAAAATAATAAAATAAATAAAAATGAGGGAATTGACATTCATCATTGGAAACGCAACAAATGAATTCCTGGAAATAACGAAAATATTGAATTGTAAATAATCATAATACTTGGGTTCAAACGATTTCAACAAAGGAATTAAACAAGTGGAAAAGAAAATAATCGGACCTGCAATATACAATAATTAATTTAATTTAGCTAATTCTTTTGACTTACAAATTTCGTACGAAATATGATTACAACTCTAAAAGTGCATAGCCAAGAACAAGTAAAAGATCGCGAAATTTGCGACGCTAAACGTGAGAGACCTTAACTAATTCCTCCATGGCCTCCAAGCCCAAAAAGCTTAACAGCTTAGCAGACCTATGGTATTAAAACAGCCATTCCAAGAAACAAACATAGACCATGACGGAGTCATTACGAACATTTTGTTTCTTTTAGTTACTGTACTGTTCATTCTGTTTAAAAGTCTACGGTCCCTGTTTTTTGTTTGTTTTGTTTGTTTACAATTGTTTACAAAAGTAGGGTACGTCATGCAAAGGTTATTAGGATTTGTGTTTTGATTAGTGAAAGATAGGGGCAACGCTCCATTTTTATTTGAAATGTTACTTTTTCTTTTATAAATGAACACATTATAAGAAGGGAACAAAAGGGGACAAAATTGCAAAAACCCACACCTTGGTCACATGTCATAAAAACCGCTGTTCGCAGATAATTTATTTCTCTTTCAATTCCTCAAATCATTAATATTTCTATTTGCTTTAATAAATAAATACTTGCTCTAAAAGTCACTATAAATGCCACATTTAATCTTTGACAAACAGGGGAAAATCAGGTAAAATGGAATACTTACTTATCATCACACTGATTGAGCCATCAGAAGTCTTTTTGAACTCTAAGACTACCTTATCAATCCTTTTTGCTGCCGCCATATGAATTTTAAGACTGTCTGTGTACTTCTGCTGAACTTCTTTGAGATATTCAAACGTTACATTGTCCTTTTTAATCAATGCATTGGCTTCTTTGGTTCCCTGACTCGATAAAATCAAAGATGCGATAAAGGCTCCACCACTTGCAACTCCACCAATAGCCCCTACACTAGCTCCAACTAATGTAATTATGCCTAGTGGTGTAGTATACACAGACAGCAAACCTAAAATCCCTACAGAGAGACACGCAAGCCCACCGGCGGTTGATGTTGAAGCACTGACTATCCGGACAATGTGCGTATTTCTTTTGTGTTTCCTTATTTTAACAGCGATTTCTTGTAACTGGTTTACTAATTTCTCTCGAGCGCTACGCCATTCCGTGATAGCAATTTCCATTACCTTTATATCAATCTCGCTCTGTTTTACACTATTTAAATACCTTAACGCATCATCGTCCCTCTTTTGATTGTCTACATGACGAATATTTGACAGCAGGGGCAACGCTGGAACAACAGTGTTAATTGTTTCAAATTTTATTCTGTAAAAATTATTAAATATTTCATATTTCTTCTTCTTCTTATTATTATTATTATTATTATTATTATTATTATTATTATTATTATTATTATTATTATTATTATTATTATTATTATTGGACTTATTCGGTGTACACTAAGTATAGCCCACGAAAGTCTAGAAGAAGACTTATTTCCAGTGGGTTCCTTCTGGTGGTGATTGGGCAGTACACCAGGAGACAATCCCCTACCCTTTTCCGAAGAGTGTACTACATTCTTTAACGTGCACATGAGGCATAAATGCACACGGGACCAACGGCTTAAACGTCTCATCCGAAGGCCGGCGCGCTAATGTACGGTAACTTGTATTTCAGCCCTCCAGCTGAAACACAAGGAGAGGCAGCGATAGGAATTGAACCGGGGACCTAGAGATCTCCACGGTTCAACGCACACACAGTGGCTACTGTGTTGTTGTTGTTGTTAATATTATTATTATTATTATTATTATTATTATTATTATTATTATTTTTATTATTATTATTAGTATTATTATTATTATTATTAGTATTATTATTATTGTTATTATTATTATTATTATTATCATTATTATATCATTATTATTGTTATTATCATTGTTATTATCATCACTATCATTAATGTTACATTATCAATATCAAAATACTTACACGTCATTAATTCTACCAGTTATTTTACATTCAATTCTATTTATCTTGGTGAACTTACTTCCAAATACCATCTGCGCTGCATTCAATTAATTTCACTGGCAGTTCACATCCCGTGGATCCTACCGTGTTAACTGTTTCTAGCCACCTAATCACGTCATCATTATCACCAGATTTTTCAATCATCCTTTGAATGAATCGTAATGTAGACGCATCATCGATTGCCAGGTCCATTTTGATTGTTCTTACCGTCGCCATTTCTGTTATTGTGACGTGCATGATACAATAAGTTATAGGGATAATAATATAATAATATAATATTACTGTATTCCAGTACTTACTTCATTAATATTATACTTTAAATATTATATAATAAATATCATAACAAATTGAGAACAAATATTGATGTAAAAATACAGCTAAATGTAAGAATCTTTGTAGAGAATGCACTCACACAAGCAATGTAATAATACTGAAGTGCCTAGATGTAACCTGTGTAACTTTAATATAAAAACGTTAAATTCTAAAAATCAAATTAACAAACATAGGTATAGATTCTCATATCCCAATAACTGTAGTTGTGGTTATACAAATTAACACATTAGGAGGAAGTTCAAGGAGAGTTCACTTTCACCTCAGCCCCAGCTTGTTTAAAGCTTTTACCTCAACCCAATGATAGATATGAGGCTGAGATAAAAACAAAACATAATGATGTGTCAAATCTAGATACCTGGAATGGCACTGTCAGACTAATAAAATGGTTTACAAAATGTTTTAATTTGACAGAATCCCCCACCCCCCGGACTTCTAACCTAGCTGGATCTAGGCTTCTAGTTACCATACCTAATGCTTTCATAGGCAAGGCCGGCCCTCCCTTGAATCCGGGTCGATTTGGCTCAGGTCTATATATGGCTATTCTTCAGCCATGCCATAGAATAGTTTGAAGATTGAAGTTTAAGTTAGGGTCAAGTCCACCAATCAGAACCTTTAATTTACGTAAACGTCGGGAGAATGTCCACGGGCTATTTTTTGTTTTTTTGTTTTTTTTTGTTACATATTACTACTACTAAAATATATAGCCTTACATGCATCCACATTCTCGATTCAAGGAAAATATTTCTCATGCCCAACCAGGCTAGGCACTAGGCCTATTTATGCAGTATTCTCGCGTACAAGAGTGTACTCCAATGTAGTAGGCCTGTACCTACGACGACTATTCAGCAGAGACACTTTAACTAAAGAGTATCTAAAAAGAGGTCCGATAGAAAAATAATGGCATGTATCCATAACATCCACAATGATTTCCTTCTCAACTTCCCATAACATTCAACTATACTATACATCTCCCACCTTTACCCACTCATTTAACACCGTGCGGAGCACGGGTATATACTAGTCTATATAAATTTCTTAATTATCAGCATTTTCTGAACTTTCACACGCACGTTTTTATTGTTTGTTGTTTGTTTAAGCACTTACCATTTTTTTCGAGCATAGCATGAATTTCAGAAATTTCTGGCATAAATTCTTCCACACACTGACTCATCCATTCTTCCTCAAATCTAAAGTCCTCTTTATCTTCAATCAAAACTATCAAATCTGAATGCGCATCCGCAATTGATACAAATATTGTATGCAATTCCTGAAGTCTTTCCTGGGCTTCTGCCTCTGGGTAATCCTGCTGTGCCACCAGACATTTCAAGGCTCGTATATTTTTGGTCAGAATGTCCTTTCTCATTCTTCTTATGGTTTTGTTTGCCTTTATTTCTTCAGCCATGCGTCCACTGGTTTCCGTTTCTGGAAAATCAAATAGAATTTACTAGAAAAGGTACCGTACTCGAACACACAATGAAGCAAATAGTGCCTAAAAATGTAACGCATGAGTTGAATTCTAATTAAAAAATGTCATTTCGAGTAAAATAGCGATTAATTTCTCATATGCTATTCTTCATATTATGGCTGTGCAAATTAATACTATCTTATTTGATTCATTCCATTTATAATATCAATAACCACCGTTTCTTGTAAAAGCTGATTATCGAGTAGATATGGAAAGGTTGTCCAGTTGCTCCGCAAGGTCGCATTTTCCGCCTTAACCATTGGAGAAAATAATTTTTTTTTTAAAGTACGTTTATGTGTTAAAAATCATTCCTGTAACAAACTGTTGCGCCTTGAGCACTTTCTAAGTGGATATAAGTCATATTTTTTTTAATTAATATTATTAAACTGTGAAAATAAAATTGAATATTTGGTGTAGTTTAACACCTCCTTCTGCTGCTTTAAATAGGAAATTACAAGCTGGCTTCAAACTTGTCTCTCTGCCTCCCAAGCGCGAACCGTTTCGAAACTGCCAAACGGATCTCTTGAAGCAAATTTGCTAAAGCAAAAGCAAAGCTCGTATCTAATCGATATAAACTTAATATGATTGAGTAGTTTTACCGGACAAAAAAGGAAAATGTAAAGTCCTTTCAAACATCTTTCGGCTTTACATGTTGCTGATTGTGAAATAGGCCTATGTGATTATGATATAAATGCAATGCATACGTGTTCAAGACAAGTTTTATAGAAAATTTATTTTTTACTGAGTAATGATGCATTTTGTTAGTATGAAATTCCACACATGAACAATCAAATCAATGCAGTATGGCGATCTGACCTCAATCAGCAGCTAGTTGGGGTGAAAATGGGGAAAACGGGACAAACCCTGTCCATATGCACTGCAGTGTAAATTGGAAAGACAATCCAAATGTTTAAAAAATTGTCAAAACGATGGGAGAACTTTAATTAATCAGCCTTAAGTAAAATTAAACAAAAGCTTAACTAGAATCAACTTTTGGAATGAATAAATTATTGATCATTGATCCAACAAGAGCACACCCAAATTAATGTACTTAATATCAGCTGCTCTAATTGGCGATCATTTATCCCCACCGGGGTGTGCTGAGCCTGAATAAGCCTTCTTCCTACCCTGAAAAATCTCCGCAACTGGGTAAATGAACACAGATCTTTGTAAGCAATGTCATAAAAAAGGAGACGCATGCACGTTCTCAAGTGTCAAGTTGGAGGAACGACTCAATCATGTTTCGTAATTAGGTTTATAAAAGTATAGAAAAGTCGATTGACTATACTCTGATGTTCCAGGTCACACTGCAGCTTAAAGAAGTAGAGGGCTGATAACCCATGACAATGAAATGAGACTATGCAATATAATTAAATTTATACGGAATGTAAAATCAATTACTATAAAAGAAATTGTCCGAAATAGCAGTAATCACAAGTTAACCATTTAATGCCAGGAATAATCCGCCTTCATTTTGAAGTCTCTGGATTTAACCAAAGTTGCTAAAGACTACGAAGATCCCAGTCTTAAATGTGGTCTTTAACTGGAGGGGCAGTTATGCATTTAACCTAGAGTACAGGTGGATAAATTGCGGCCTTTGGGCTAGATTCCGCCCAATGGCAATTTTTGTTGAGCCTCGCGGAAATAAATGAAAGTGCATGGTCAAGTATTTCACAACAGTAGCAGCCAAAAAACTTCCCAAAAAACAACCAAAAAGCCAAAAGGCTCCCTCTTTTTCTTCTAGAAGGCTTAAAGGCTTCGGCCAAGTAGCTCGTTTTTGTGCTGTAATGGTTTTTTACAGTATTATTTTAAAAGTTGTTTTTACTTAGAATTATATCAGATACTCACCACAGACAGTGCAGTGATACAGGTTCAAGTGTTTCATTAGTCTGGACCCGCTCTCCACTCTGCTCGTTCTCAACTAACTCTTTACTTCTAGATATCCCCCCAAAAATCGTTTGGGCTAAATTAATTCAATATTTTTAGCCAATCAAGTGGCCTGTTTCATTATAACAATTTGTAATGATCTTGACACCCTTTTCTTCACAATATTTTCAGACATTTATATTTTGTTTTTATTAAACTCTGTATGAAAATTAGCGTAAATTTACTTTTTCAAATTCATTTTTTAAACTTTTGTTTAGATAAGTACATGTTTACGATAGTGTATCTCCACAACTCATAATAATAATATTGACTTGAAAGTTACTCCAAATATAGCGTACCGGTATGTGATCTAGTTAACGCCACGTTATATTGTGGGGTGTGCGGCAGAACTTTTGGAAAATAATAATCATTCTCTATTTGGTAAACTCTCAGTAAAAAGTCATTCTCTCAGTAAAAAGTCCAGGAGTGCGTATGTCGCTGTGTGTATGCTATGGAGGCCTATTTACATCCAAGCAGTGGCGTATTCAGCAAGTGCGCAGAGGGGCTCACACCCTTAAAAACGCTAATGCACCTCAACCTTCCGATCTTGGAAATTTTCGAATAAAAAATATTACTCTTAATTAGTTGAAATCACTAGCACTCCCACACCATCTTAAGTTATCTTTAAGCCCTTCCACTTCACCTTCGCATCCTTCCCCCACCCCATTAGCCACCAAATTTCAATACCCATAGGTACGTCACTGCGTCTCAGGAAATCATTATCGATGACTGTTAATATCCTACCTTGCTTTGTGTAAGTGTAAATATTTGTAAGACAACGGTCTTTCTGAACTAAGAAATGTGTCTTGACTACTGAGTAAAAATCATATCAACTTTATATTTATGTTTGTCTATTTCATGAAAATCATTCATGTTTAGTTTTGTTATTCATGTTATGCACCGCAGTTCTCTTTCACTTTCAATTCCATACAAAGGCCTAACAGTTATTGGAAATGACATTACCGGGATCGTCTTCCGATTTTACTATTTTAATTGTGTTGTATACCAATTTCTAGTTTATGTTTTTTTTTTCTGTTTGTCTGTGGCAATATCCATACCGGTACTAGATGACAATAATGACATGTTTTTTTCGTAATTTCATTGCTGGAATGAAAAGCAAATTGTGAAAAATGTCTGTATTACCACCTCACATGAGTACTTTAAAACAACATAATAATAATTATGTCTGCAAAATAATAATAATGGTAATAATAACAATAATGAATACACATTTACTGATGTCAGTTTTTCTGATGAAATTAGGTTTCAGGAACCTGATCTTATCAATATATTTGTGTATATTGTTTTACAGTGCTACGTAGCAAAACTTAGTTTGAATATTATTTACTATGATTTTTTTTTTTTTTTTTATGAACTTCCTCTAAGTTTCTAGCTTATGCTCCACTGTGTGCGAGCGTTTCAGTCAGTTGTGTGAGAGAAAGTGCCTGGGGATTGAATCTGCGCGTACAGACCTACCCCATAAGTCTCCGTAGTCTAATGGTTATGATACTCACCTTAATAGCGAAAAGTTGTTCGAATCCCACCAGACTCCTTTTTTTCATGCAACTGAATAAAGGAACCTTTCTTTGAAGGGTTATGCTCAATAAAATTATAACATTTATTTTATTTTTTCGAACATTGTATTTATTTTTTATCCATTTGTTTATATTGTGTTTACGGTGCTACACAGAAAACTTTAATTGAAAATTATTTACTATGATTTCGAAGCTGGGACCTAAAAGCTTTATAGTTTAACCATATATAACTCCACCCTATTTGTGAGCGTTTCAGTCAGTCGTATGAAAGAAAACAACAACAACAACAACAACAACAATAATAATAATAATAATAATAATAATAATAATAATAATATTAATAATATTAATAATAATAATAATAATAATAATAATAATAATAATAATATTAATAATAATAATAATAATAATAATAATAATAAGAATAAGAATATACAATTTGTAAAGCGCTCAAATCCATTTGAAGAAATGCTCAAGACGCTTGAGAAAATAAAGAGCGGAAAAAGAAAAATTCAGAAAAGAAGCCAGTAAATATTCTAACAAATTAACCCGAAGCAAAGAAACTAGTATTACAGCTCTGTTTACCAGTATAGTTTGAAGCTTCAATGAGTATAGTAAATAATTGAAAATTATTTACTATGATTTCCAAGCTGGGACCTAAAAGCTTTATAGCTTAACCATATATAACTCCACCCTATTTGTGAGCGTTTCAGTCAGTCGTATGAAAGAAAACAACAATAACAATAACAACAACAACAACAATAATAATAACAATAACAATAACAATAACAATAATAATAATAATAATAATAATAATAATAATAATAATAATAATAATAATAATAATAATAATAATAATAATAATAATATACGATTTGTAAAGCGCTCAAATCCATTTGAAGAAATGCTCAAGACGCTTGAGAAAATAAAGAGAGGAAAAAGAAAAATTCGGAAAAAGAAGCCAGTAAATATCCTAACAAATTAACCCGAAGCAGAGAAACTAGTATTACAGCTCTGTTTACCAGTATAGTTTGAAGCTTCAATGAGGACTCACTAGTTCGTGACTCACAGGAGCTCAAATAACGCAAGTATCAACTAGCCTATTATCCTACAAAAAAGCATGATGTGTTTGTTAATATTTCTGTATACCATTTATGACTCGGGCAGCTGTACTGTATTATGTATAAATTAAAGGCGATGAATAAGTGATTTTGAGATTCCAAAAAGAAGAGAAAAAAAAAAACCGAGACGTAACAAAGTCATGGAACAATCTGCCCCATAGCCGATCTGGTATACCCTATGAGATCTCTGTGGTCTTATGGTATGATCACCTTGATAGCGTGAGGTTGCAGGTTCAAATCCCACCAGTTTTCCACATGGTTTGGAGATAATGAAATTATGTGGTATTGGGTACGGTATTGTGTTAAAAAAACCGACCCAAATATATTCACGAACAAAAGACTAATAGGCCTAACCATCATACAAATATGAGTAGGCTTAGTTTTTATTTTTTTAATTCATGCACCCATTTTGCAAAGTTGCGTCTTTGCAACCATCCAGGGCAACATAACCTGGCAGAAAAAACATCGGAATTTGTGTAGAAACAGTGGTACACGTTAATCGTTCCAAAACAATGAAAATACATTACACAAAGCTATTTTAAAAACCGAAGTAAATTATACCATAAAGTTTGAATAATGTCCTTAATTATGTGATTTGCTCAAAGCCCAATTAATGAAAACAATATTTTTTGGATCACAATGAAAATAATTTGGAATTTAAGATACTTTATTGTACTTTTATCTGTGAATATTATTTTCGTTTTCAGAATAAAGAAATAAAATTATACATTAAAAATGGCTAAACCTTTATGTATATTAGAAAAATATAATTATAATTATGGTGTACATACAAGTATATTTGAATATCAAGATACATTTAAAAATACATTCTAATAAAATAATGTAAAATATGAAAGAAGCAAATTTATTTTAAAAAAAAAACTATTGTTATTAACAAAATTATAATATCGTAACAAAATTTTATTCAAATTCAATTTTGTAATATACTGTCTCAAACTATGCCTATCAAATTTTTCGCCCCAGAGGCTATTTTTTTAATTTTTTTTTTAATTTATTTTTTTTAAATTAAAAAAAAAAATTTCGGGCGTCTCTAGAAAGCAAATATTTCGGACCCCCTATAATAGTGTTGTCTCGATCGCCCCCCCCCCCCATCCAGCTTTCGGGCATCTCTGGTTCCGCCCCTGGTTTCTGATGCTAAATATTTCCATTTAAACATGCCTTTATTGGAAATACATAGGAAATAATAGCTTCGTGGTTAAGATGCTTGCCTTCCAATCCCAGGGTCCTGGTTTCAATTCCAGTCACGGTAACAACATTTTTTCTAATGACCAAAACAACTCCACTCCCTAAGCCTCGTAATAAGTTTATGTAGAGTATCTTGTCGTTATGTTTGTCTTGTGAAGGGATATGCCACACTAAATAGTGATAAGTTTACTGCTTAGCATATCATTGGCCTTTGGCCTATACCAATTGATAAAATAAAATTATTAATTTAATTAATTTTAATAATATCTATTTTTGTAATAATATTTATTAGAAGATTTATCATCATCATCTGTAATAATAATAATCTTTATTGTATATACACTTTTGTATTAGTTTATTTAAAAGAGGTTACATACATTAAAAACTAAATACGATTAATACACATTAAACCAGTGATTCATAAAAAACATTAAAATACAGTAAAACTAGTAAAGGTCCACACATTAAAATCTGAATTATTATCATCATTGGTATTAATGATATTATCATGATTTCAGACAACATGCATGATTTAGGTCTACGCTATCATTAAACGGGTCATCGTCAATGCTGTTAATGTCTCCTTCATATCGTATTTCGATTTCATTTGCAGCTGCTAATAATGATTCGATGACTAAATCCTCCAGTGTTGGTGCTTCGATGTTTTCGAGGTCTTTTGCAATTTCTTCGATTTTATCGGCAGCTTTGTCTGGACAGTTGTTGCTCAAGTCAAGTGCAGATGAAACAATTGTGTGTATATCTAGGGCTATGGCGACTGCACCAAATACTATCCCTACAGCCTTCAAAGCAGTGCCGATCGCCCGCACTGTTGCTTTGCCTATGTCATCTACAATACGAATACCTATATTTCCTAAAGCTTTTGCAGCTAAGTAAATAATAATAAAAAAAAAATCAACATAAATGATTTGTAGTGTACATGTAACTGCAAATTGTCAGGCATTATACATTATATT
The DNA here is from genome assembly GCF_011630105.1 of Anneissia japonica. Taxonomy (NCBI): domain Eukaryota; kingdom Metazoa; phylum Echinodermata; class Crinoidea; order Comatulida; family Comatulidae; genus Anneissia; species Anneissia japonica. The sequence goes on along the minus strand of NW_022703366.1, from coordinate 547,430 downwards.
ATAGATAATTTACCACGAATAAAAGAGACAATACGAAGTGACATACTTTAACCAATATTTCGAGAATTCATACTCTCTCTTCAGGGTTCATTTAAATGGTAAATTATGTACAAGACATCACATTCATATAGGCCTACATTTATACAATATCACATGTAAGATTTGTAATATACTTGTTTTAAGACTTACATAATCTAGATGTTGATGTCAGTATACTCGTCAACATCTTACCATCGAAAGTTTCTATCTCGAGAATACGTTTCGTCTCACACAGGAATGTACCAAATAAGTAAAAACTGCCTGAATAAGCATTTTTGATACATCATCATGGCCATCACACAATGTAATAACAGAAGACAAACATTTTAATAAAGAATTAATACACTGATCCCTTTAGGAAGATTAAAAACAAATTTAAAATAATTAAAAAAAGAAAGAGACAAAAAGAAAAAAAATTGATCGCCGAAAACGCCCAGGGGTTATTTTCGGGCGTCTATGGAAGACATTTAGGCCTAGATCATTTAATGTTGACAGCGAAATGACATTTTGTTATTGTTTTTTTAGAGTGTAATTTCAAGCGTTGTCTTGTTTGCCAACTTGTCGGTATGTAACCGTAACAAGGTGTTAAGAGTTATGAAACAAGCACGCAAGGTAATTAAAATTGATATAGGTAACCTGAACAACTTTAATAATAAGACTTTACTCAGTAAACTAGATAAAATAATCAAATATGCATCATATCCAATGATTCACTTATATCGTTAACAATCTGGCAGACTCCGTCAAATTAATAACAACTCGTCCAGATGTAGAAATTCTTTTTTTCAACAAATCAGTCTTTCTCTATAACAATGAAGATAATGTTATTTTCTTAGATTAAGTTTTCCTAGATACGTATCATGTTCTACGTTATAACAATAAAGTTATCTTGTATCGTGTATCTTCTTTAATTCATCCATTTGTTTGCGATTATGTGTTAAATAAATATAGAAGATCATAAAAGAAAAAGAAATTTAATTTTAGATTAGTAGTTTAATCTTCATTAAAAAAAGCTTTAATCAGGTGAAGTGAAATAAATAATAAATAACACTTTGTTAAAATTTCAAAACACATTACTCTAGGCAATTTAGACAAAGGTACTATAAACCAACTTTAAAAAAAGGGTGGGGAGATAATACTTAATACATTTTCTTTTTAAATTGAAACTCAATCTGGTATGAGCGAGTCCAGGGTCCGAGCGGTCTGGGGCAAGGGCGTCGCTAGCTACTGCCTTCACAAGGCGCTGGTTCCAGCCGCTCCTCGCCCATGTTTCGGTTGGTAGAACCAAGGCTTCTCGGATAAGGACTTAAAATGGAGGTCCAGTGCATACATCTGGCTTGTGTGCACTTTAAAGAACCCATTGCATCTTTCGGAAGAGTAGGGGGTTACCCCGATGTTATGGTTCATTTCAGCCCCTGTCGTTGTGTGGAATGATGTGAACATGTAGCTACCATGAAGCGCCTCTTTACGGCTGGTAGTCATGGACCACGCCCATACGCAATTCAGCACAATGCCACACTACAAGTTATGGGTTATTCTCCTACCTTTGCCTTTACCTTGTCAAAATAAACGAAACAAGAATAGCAGAGCTTATTTTAAGCGATAACATAGAATGTTACCAAATAATAAAAGGTTGTTAAATGTCAGAAATTTCTGGGTTATTGGAATTACGTAAAACAACTAACATTTATGAAGATGTTTTCGTCTGTTGATATATTATATTTAGAGTTTTACAAAAGTGAAAATCAGAGAAACGATAGAGGAAGAAGAACAAATGAACTATACTGCAAGTGATGAAATTGAGTAAAGACAAACAGGTTTGTGCAAAGTAAGACATGAACTAATAGAAATACGGTAAGTAAACCAAATTGACTATTATTTTCGAATTATTGTGAATTATATTAGTTATATTGTTCCCTGCAAAACTGTAAAAAAAAAAAAAAAATACAAAAATAATTTTCATATAAACTTGCTCATGTTGAAGTAAAGTATAAATTATCAACTTGAGTATAGAATTTATTTTAAAATGTTTAGACCTACTTATGCGAACTGCTTTAACGAAAGCAATGGTCTTGCTGATAATTGTTCCAACCTCTGCAAAGAGTAGATCGAAAATATATATAAATCATTTTCTTTGTACAAAGATATATAACGATGTTTATAAATTTAAATGAAATGATAAAGATAACAATGAAAATATAAATGAAATCAAAATATCAAGGAATGTAGTAGTAATAACAATAAAGATAATAATAATAATAATAATAATAATAATAATAATAATAACAATAATGACAATATTTATATAAATAATGATTATGACGTTAATGAATCATAATTACGATAATTACGAAGAGGGGATAGCAATAATAATAGTAATAAATAATTTTATCCTTATAATTATTTTTAATTGAACCAATATTGGAAATAATTTTGATTTATAGTTTCGCATAACAATTATCTTAATTATACCATAAATATGTTTACATAATTTTAATTATTACTATTTAATTATATATATATATATATTTATTTATTTTGTTATTATTTTTATTATTATTAATATTATTATTATTATTATTATTATTATTATTATTATTATTATTATTCGTGTTTCACCAACCTTGATAATTTAATTAATTTGTTAATTTTGTTTGCTTATATTATAATTGGCCTATATTATTTATAATAGTGTATTGCTTATATTAAACTGAATGAGTGAGGTTCACAGACTGTTATAGTGATTAAGTTCGCTTTTGTGTCCTGCCCACTCATTCAGTTAATTGTATTTATATTCTGGATATTGCATATCACCATTGTTTTGCGCAGAAGAATCTGACGAAGAAAAAAACCCCAGCCTCCACAGTGACTCGAACCCAGGACCATTCGCGTACAGGGCATATATAACATATCAATTTAATTCAGTTCAAACTCTCTCCATTTGAGTAAATGACCAATACATCCATCAACATGTATTATTACTGTGGTCATTAATGTTGTTTTTAATGTTGATTTCGCCAACCGTGGTCGTTGTTATCTATCTTGAAGGTTTGCGTGGCGAGTACCAACAATAATTAAATACTGTAACAGTAATAATTAAACTTAGATACACCATGTGTAAGATATGGTTTTGGGCATAAAAACCATTGGTTCATTCCTGGCGAAGCATTGTAAACTCTTTTTCGGATGAGTACGCATGAGTGAGTGAGCGAGCGAGAAGGTGTTTACATGTTTTCATTGGGAAATAATTTTACACAGTATTTTATTTGTTTTCAAAGTTAAAAATGTTGTTTTATCTGACAAAACTTTTTTGTTTAGATAAAATAAAGCCAATACATATTATACAGTGCACTCACAATTCGAGATAATGTCTAATTTTACTCTAAATGCGGTCTATTAAAATACCGTCAGGTTGGCCCTGTATTATTGCTTTCGGGAAGATTACTGTGGTGCGTGTTGTACCCCCTCCCCCCAATGACAAAAGGAAGCAACTGACATTTTCATAGTTTTGAGTAATTTAAGGAATAAACGTTTGTATTAGCCAGCTCCTATCAGGGGCGGATCCAGAAATGTCCAAAAGGGGGGGGGGGCGGAAGGGGGGCCGAAAGTTGGGCCGATTGAGACAACACTGTCGTAGGGGGTCCGCGAACTTTTTGTGTTCTAGACGCCCGAACATAACATTTGAGGCATTCTTGGCCATCATTTTTTTCTTTTTCTCTCTTTTTTTTCTTTTTTTTTCTTTTTTTACCTCCCAAGGGGGGGGGGCGTGGCCGGTCCGCCCCCCCCCCTAAATCCGCCCCTGCCTATTCTCCTATCACTGTTAATCCGATTAGGTATTTTGTCTATGCAGTAGCAAGTGCAATCGAAAATGATCTAAATTAGTTGCTGCAATATGTAGGAATAGGTCTAAGTCCATTTTAAAGAAAATGCAATTATGTGGTTGAAAAATATTTACTTATCGCAATATTGACTCCGCTATCATTTTTTTAAAACTCCAAAACGACCTTATCAAGCAATTGTGCTACTACCATGTGGCATTTGAGACTGTTGATGTATTTCTGCTGAAGTTCTTTGAGATTTGCAAACGTTATATTGTCCTCTTCAATCATTGTATTTGCTTCTTGGGCCCCTTGGCTTGATAGGACCTCAGCTGCTACAGTGGCTACGCCAGCTGTAACTGCACCGGCAGCCCCAACAGTAGCTCCGACTACTGACGAAATGAAAAGCGGTGTAGCAGCTCCCAAAGTCGTGATGCTTAAAATCCCTGTAATTACACACATAACCCCACCGACGGTCGATGTTGAAGCACCGGCTATTCTAGCAATATTCATATTTCTCCTGTGCATTCTAATCTTCTCAGAAACTTCCCGTAGCTTGTCTATTAACTTCTCCCGAGCGTTATGCCATTTAGTGATAGCGTTGTCCATATCATTTTTATTGGTTTCGGTGTGCGCTAAACTATTTACGTATTCCCTGCTATCTTTTTCATCCACATGAAGTAGCTTTGCAATCACAGAAAATGCTGGAACAACAGTATTGGTTGTTTCAAATCTTTTCACACATTCTCATTGATAGTAATCTGTCTCTTATACACATCTAGATGTGTATAAGAGACAGGTATTAGATATGCCGCAAAATTGTGTGGCATATATCTGATACCAATTGATTCGTTATTTACAATGTATATTTTCCGAGTTCCCAGAAGAACCCCTCAATTTTCATATATTTCCATAAGCGCCCCTAAATTTCCGCTCTGTTTTCATAAGCGCCCCGTTTGTATTCGCGAGTACGGGTTTATCTATTTCTTTATATTGTTTACGGTGCTACACAGCAACTTGATTTTAATATTATGTACTATGATTTAACAGCTGCGATCTAAAAGCTTTCAGCTTGACCTCAGCTCCACTATGTGTGAGCGTTTCCGCCAGATCACACATAGGCTTAATTGAGCTGTGGTTAAGCTAGAAAAACTTTAAAAAGTGCTCACAGTTCGAATCCCGCCAGTCAATTTTTTCGCGGCGGCAGCGTTTTAATTTTGCCAGTCATTTTAATTTCTTATAACTTTCTAATAATAACTTACTTCCAAATATCTTCTGTGCTGGTTCTGGTAAGTTTCACTGGTAACTTAGATCCCGTGGACTGTACTGTTTTAACTATTTCTGGCCACCTATTCACGTCATCCTTATCACCCAATAAGGGTATTTCAATTATCGTCTGGATACCTAGTAACCTAAATGCATCTGCGACTAACAGGTCTACTCCAATTGTTTTTACAGGCGCCATTTCTGTATACATAAAAGTGCATAGATAATAATATCATAGTATTTTGATTATATAGAGATAAATATAATGAAAAAGATAAAAAGATAAAAAAAAAAGAAAATTAATAATAGAGAAATAATGAAGAATTGTGTTAAAGATCAAATTTAAAACGATTAAAAGTAGGAAATAAAACATAAGAGATATAAGACAAAGATTTTTAAAATCAAAATAAAGGCGAATCGATTGGCATTGTGGCAGGGCTGTCGTGACCGACTGGGTATGGTGGGACGATTTTGCACATTTGTATCACTTTTAATACATATGGCCTAACTTTAGTATTAAATTTTCATTAAAAACTTGTCGTAAATATTATATTTACACAAAAATCCAGCATGTGTGATTTTTGCATGACGGTAGATGTGCCTCCCACGCCCGTGTTGATCGAAGGGCTCGTCCAGGGCCATCAATGCAGAGATGCATTATTTAAGCGTGTAAATGTACTCCTCTATAGCAAAGCAAAAATCACTTCATTTAAAGAATGCTTTCATAGCCTGATCCACATTACTGTAGAAATAGCAAAAATAATATTGAGTAGAGATGTAGCTTGGTGGATTAAAAAAAAAATCTTACAGAATCCTATATGGCTTTTGTTCAATTGCTGTTATTGAAACAAATCACTAAGCCTTATCATAAAACATTGTTTATTCTGTGTAAGTTTGTTTAATTAATTCCTTCATTAGAGTTCACACACTGTTGGATGAAATGAAATTTACTTAAGAAATGCCTTGTAGGGAAGCCAAAATATATCCATGGGAAACTCCTTTAGTGCTCTCCAAGGACTGAAGACGTAACTAAATTCAATAGAGCAACAACGTAAACTAGGATATATATTGTGATTTTGATAATAACTTTAGTATAATTTACATGTATATGATTATTTGTGAAACTTGTTTTGGAAATAGAAGAGTGATGTTATTTGATGTCATACATGTTTTATTAATACTTTAACTTAAGCCTGGTTCTCACGAGAGCCCTAGTGCTGGATCGAGCTAATTAGCGCTAACCGTTAGCACCTGCGTGAGAACGCCCGATCGGTTAGTGCTATCCGTTAGCACAATCCGGATACCGCTAACGTTAGCAAGCGCTATCGGTTAGCAAGTTGAGCGCATTTCTATCATCAACCAATTGGCCAGTCATTCGATCATCATATTTTTGGTATCCGGATAGGGATTTTCTCGTATGGACGTACGGCAGCTAACGGTTAGCAGGATCCGGATCCTGCTAACCGTTAGCAGAACATACCCATTGCTAAATTTTGTTAGACGTAAATTTTACTTACCGTTCATGATGACCCGCTATTATGGCGTATTATACATCACCTCAGATCAAACATTACTTGGCTGAAGTTGACGTGGTCCCTACAGAGATATGGTTAATTTCATTACTCCGATCTCATGCCGATTATGGTTGCAAATGACTCTCTACCATAAAAATCCAACCTACCAAAACTCCCTATTAAATCAAGTCGCTCACGAGTTACAAAATGTTACAAGCGCGACAACGCGGACAACGAGGAGTAGGATTAGTTAAGTATCATTATATTTGTATTCTTATTTATGTTAAGCGCATATAGGTCGACCATTATTATTATTATTATTATTATTATTATTATTATTATTATTATTATTATTATTATTATTATTATTATTATTATTATTATTATTATGATTATGATTATGATTATTATTATTATTATTATTATTATGATTATTATTATTATCATTATCATTATCATTATCATTATCATTATTATTATTATTATTATTATTATTATTATTACTATCAAACCTTCACTGAATACATTGGAAACCTCTCGAATAAGCCTTCTTGCTTTTCGGGGTGAGAGAAATATCCGTAGTTATATTTTTGCTTGACTTTCTCCGAAATATTGTAATGACAGATTACACAAAGAAGAACCAGAAATGAATTTGTAAAAGTTCTAAGCCCCTCATTTTACAGGAGAGTATTTTCTAAATATTAACAGGGACCCAAAAGCTTCTCCTCACTATATTATTTTCCTTTGTCTTTATATTATACTACAGGCTCAGTTTGATTATTTTGGTCTACGAAAATTTAGTTCCAACCCAGCAGATATGGGTTCTAAGGATTATTCCCCGGCTTTTCACACATTCTCATTGATAGTAATAGGCCTGTGTTCCCTCTCAAAACTGTTCCCTCTAATCATCGAGCCGCCATTGAGCACCCCCCCCCCCAACCTTCACCTCAATAGCAACTTAATGTTTGCTAATAATTGACAAGGAAAAATGTTTTCATGATATTTGCAATATTCGTCATCTCATCGTCGTCGTCAAAATCATCATCATATCAGTTAGCAATTTCCTCTCATTTGTGCCTAAAAATTAAATAAAATAAATACAACTTCCTAAAATCCAAATGATCATTAAGATTTCATTCATGCTACCTACCTTGGCCCTATTGAAACGTAGAAGTACTTGCATGCTGAGAAGTACACGATACTGCGAATGGCTTACATTACGTTTTGGTTTTAAATATAGGCCTACGCCTACAAAAGGAAATAGGCTTAATCCCATTATACATGAATCAAAATCTAAAAAACCCATGGAAATTCCATTAAATGGTTTCCAACATGCAAAATACTATGCTTGTTGTTACTTCTAAAACACTGAACTTATATCTTTTAAACTTTTTTCTATTTAGTATATCTTTTACATTGGTTTTGAAACGTAAACAGAGTGGTAGGTCCGTTTCCACCTGGCCTGTTGCCAACTATTATAATCATATTTGTGTTGTTTATTAATTGTGAAAGCACAGGCTATTTCTTTCTATTTTAGAATAAAAATATACTTCAAAATAAAATATAAAAATAAACTAGACACTGCTGTATTTCCCTCTTTATGCGGATTTATAACAATATTTATGTCTGCGATTTTATCCTGGTTGTAGGAAAGCGCATGGAGGATTGTTTGAAATAAAATACAGTAAACTAATAATTAAATATTAAACTGGAAAGTAAATTTAATTTTGCTTCAGTACTAGTTAACAAATCTGTGTAAAAAAACCCCAAAATAATATAAATATTTGATTTTCCCAAAGGTGGCAAAAGGCCGGGTGGCAACGGGCCTAGGGTGGCAAAAGGCCGGGTGGCAACGGGTCGGGTGGCAAAAGGCCGGGTGGCAAAAGGCCTGGGTGGCAACGGGCCTGGGTGTCGAAAGGCCGGGTGGCAACGTGCTTAGGGTGACTAAAGGCCGGGTGGCGAGGGGCCGGGTGGCAGCGGGCCCGAGTAAGAACGGGCCCGGAACCCGCAAAGCCCTGCTTCTTGTGATTTTAAAAATGGAACTTGTAATAGCTTTTAAAACTTATTTTCGTAGTGAGTGAGTCAAGGGTTGTTGGGCATATACAAAAAGTTATAAGAATTTCCTTTAATTGAAGACAAAGTCCTCAGAAAAAATTGATGTAAACAGTTAAAAATACATGTGAATAATTATCAATGCGAACATAAATTCAACTGCGAATAACCATCTAACAACGCTATAAATTATTAGACATTTCGGTTCTTACTGATTACAAGCACCGTGAAGAGGCTTTTAAGCTCTTTTCATAGCAGGAGCGAATAGGGAGGGGGACGTTCCTCCGGTTTTTCCACTGCAGTCTTATTTTTTTAACAGACAGAATACAAATGGCATACATGTTACAGTATTTCGTAAAACAATATGAACACAAATTCCATTGCCTGCTGATTAATTTTTATTTTAAGATTTTATCAATTGTAAATTTAAGTAATTTAGCCTTGTCTTATATATGATTCATTTTTATGAACAAATAAATAACAATACTTGTATTACATCTATGAGTTACTTTATTAAATTGACGTGGCCATCCACCATTGGATGGGACTCTGCCGTCCAACCAAGCCCACTGTTTTTCTCGTCGGAGACACGGCCCCCTCCCCATCGGGGAAATCCATGCGCAATCCCTGTTTCGATGTTTCCATTCGACTTTAAGAGAAATTGTAGTATATTCATATTTTGTCTGAGATCGCCAATCTATTTCAGATGATGCCATATCGTTTGCACCTGAGCTCACTCACGTTTGCACCTGAACCTCCCCCACACACGTCAGCGGGTGGCCATGGGAGGGAAAGAGGAAATTCCCGTTGAACAATTGTCACACCGTAGCTCCGTGTGGAAGAGAGTCGCTTGACTATTTTATAGTTGTTTTGGATGTGTACGTTGATATAAATACATGATATAACTGTGTATTCATGAACGAGCAACTAAATACCACCTCAAAAACACCCATCAAACACCACCCTGAACAACAATACGGGTAATCTGTTGTCTTCAACATCTCGAAAATCTTGTTTTAAACTGTTTTGGGTATGCAGCAATACTTCATTATGGCCTACAGTGTCTTTACATAATTTTGTCCTTATTATAGTGGACTGTAATTTATATAT
>NW_022703366.1:526808-537619 GCF_011630105.1 Anneissia japonica | reverse complement strand
TAATCCACCAAATGCAGCTAAAGTTTTGCGACTTAATCACCTGATTAGATGTGTATAAGAGACAGATGTATAATTGACCAATAATTTACTTATATTTGTTTTACTGATCTCTATTACAGGTAGCCAATAAGGGCCTGTCTCTTATACACATCTAGATGTGTATAAGAGACAGCTATTTTGAAAATAGGCCTATTATTGTAGACCTGAAATTTTGGAGGTCAATTATTCAGTTACTTTATTGTATCCGTTTCAGATTTTGGACGACAAAAACACTCATAAGTGGGAATTTCCCAGTTTCTTGAAACCCAATACAGTAAATCAAACAGAATACGTTAACCTCAACCAATCAAAAGAGAGTATATAAAACTTTGTGATGTCATTGCCTATGTTGTGAACTATTGCGAAAATGGGCGACTAACCAAAAGCGATTTCACAAGACTTGGCCTATATCAAGACATGAGTAATAAAACTGGATGTATTTCACTATCAAAATTGATCATAAATGTTCACGAATTCAAAAATACATACACACACACAAAACTGAAAAATCTCAGTTAATAATAAGACATTTTATTTTCATTTCATTTGTTTGTCACAAAAATATTAAAATTTACAATAACAGAAACAGCAAAGAACATGCAGTGGGGGCTCTAGGATACAATTTATTAGTGGGGTCGGCTAAGATGTCCGGCTGGGGGGGGGGGAAGTATTTATGGGTGTAACTATAGCGCGCACCGGTATCTGGGGGCCGAAGTTCCGAGCCAGGGGTGGGTAGGAGAGGCGGTCCCCCTCCTAAAACGTGATATAAAAAAAATTGGACTTCTAGATGACGGAAATGTCTAGGATGGGAAAGCTAGGCATATTTTAGGCCTTTTTTTTTTGGTCTGACTGCCTGACAGCTTTGACCAATGGGGGGCTTTACCAGAACGATGGAGGAGGGGCTTAAGAGAGTTTGTGTCAATCTGACGATTAATACATCACAAGCAAACTGCATTGTACATGCTTTGGCCTTTTAAACAGGCTTTATTGAAGGAAAGAATATAGGTAGGAGAGCTAACTGCTACCCTTATCCTTCTCCAGGGGCAGATACAGGAGTTATATGTTGGGGGATAACAATAAAAATTTCAACATTTATTATAGGTGTTGGATATTTATTTAAATTATAACATCCAAATGACATTGTGGTACAATGCAAACCTTTAAACAATATTTTGGTACAAAAAATATTATTAATAAATTTATATAATTTATAGACAACATTATAATTTTTTTAATTAATAAAATATGAGAAAAATCATGTGGTGAATCTGACAGCTCTGAACTTTACTCATGATAAAAATGTTATTATGCAATATAAACAACTATGTATAATTGACCAATAATTTACTCATATTTTTTTTACTGATCTCTATTACAGGTAGCCAATAAGGGCTACCCGTTGACCCAAGATGACACTTCCATGCAGGTCATAATAATATAATAATTATTATTTTATAATTATATTGCTGGAAGTCCATTTTAATAATCACACCTATCCCTGCTATTCATGATATAAGAATTTCTTAATCCTTAAGAACAATGCAAACAACCTCCCTGATCAGGCAATGTAAATGCGTACCATCTGATTGGCCAATGATTAAATCATTGAAACCTGACATGGGTAGTTTTCAGCATGTACAGGTGTGTGCAAGGAGTTGAGCAATTGCTACCTGTCCAGTCACTGGGCAGTTTTCAACAGTTACGTAGACACAAAAGATGATCACATGATATCTCCTGAGCAACTGCTAACTGTGGGCATCTGCATCATCACCTGGGCAATTTTCAGCTAAGTCTTGTCCATCTATATAAAAAAAATAAATAAATAAATAAATAATTTACCAGGATATCAAATACCTGAACTAACTGAAATACAGAAGCTGCATCTATATCCCATTAAATATGGCACAGGCCTATATCAAATGTTAGTAAGCATACCTGAACTAAACAAAATACAGTAGCTGTCTGTATCTACTGTACATCTCATTAAATCTCATCTAATTCCTGATGTTAGTTTAGATATAATAAATTGGCAAAATTCTGATATACATAATATTTCTGATGTTAATGTAACACATTTTAAAATGTTAAAATGCACTATAGCAGTGGCTTCTTTAAACTTGAACAGTTATATCATCAACATTTTAATTTGATAATAATAACCATTTCTCACAGTTCTAGAAATATAAGTAGACTATGAATAAAACATTTTTATATCACAATATATAACAATTATTCATATTCTTCCCATATGTAATAAATCTACTTAACATTGCTAATTACTTCAAATAATAAATAATGCACTAAAACATTCTTCGACTTTCATTAGTAGCCACTGATGCCTCACCGATGCATCAGGTGTTTCAAAATGTTTACTACCTAATTTTACAACTCAATTAAATATAATTACTGTATTTTTGCCATGTATATTTATGGATTTTTGTACTACTATTATTTTTTACAATATGGGAGTGATAACTTACCATTAAAAGATGTTCCGCACCATATACAGTAAACATACTTAGTTCTGAGATATCTAGTGATATCATCTAGTCTTTCTTGAATCTAAAACATCAATAAAAAAAAGTCATAATATTAGGATAATTCATATATTTTGAATTGAAAACAACCAAAGAATTTCATACCAGAAGGGTAGTGTGCTTCTCCCAGCCAACATTATGTCAACTCCACTCAACCAAGTCTGACATTCACTAAAGTTTGGCAAACTTGCCAGCAACTATGAGCAACTGGCGAGCGACTGTAAGCAAATTTGATTCACACTATTTTCAAGTGACATGAGCACTCTCATCACCAATTGCTATCAGTTATTTTTTGCTGCCCTTGTTTTATTTTCAGCGATCCAAAGCAACTGACATGCGATTAAATGGTCATGTGATGCAGTAACCCAGTTACTCTAGCCTATTAACTGCGTGCATGTCACACACGCTAATATTTTATCAAATTAGGTAGTTAATTTACAGTTAAAAGCGACACAACTGCTCTGGGTTGGTTCTACGAATTTACTTGTAGCTTGCGATTGCGAGTAAAATTTGACTAAGTGCTAACAGCAAGTAGTTGAGGTCAGTTGAGAACTTACTGGTATATCATCGCCTACATCTTTTTCCTCTTCTTCCTCATCTTCTTCTTCCTCCATATCACATTCTTTTATATTGTCTTCCTCTTGTGTCTTAGGTCTCAAATGTTTTGGCCAGTACCATAAAACTACAGGTTCTTCAACACCCTAATTAGAAATTCAATATTTACAAAGTCAATGAAAACAATTCAGGCCCGTAGCCAGGGGGGGTTTTTATGGTTCGGGCGAACCCCCCTTTTCTAGCGAACCCCCCTGTTTTCTAGCGAACCCCCCTCAAATTTTTGAATGAGTCCCACTCGGACGGAATGTCTGTTTTTAACTTACCCAGCATTAAATCAAAATTTAGCACCTAATTCATTATTTGGTGACCCGTTTTTAAATTCTAGCCTGCGTTACAAGCCTTTATTCATTGAATATCTCAGCTTCAGAAGTTCGGAGATTTAAATTGAACGCAACTCCGGCAAACCATGAATTTACGATGGCTTTATAAGGATGGCAAACATCGATAAAAACCCGGCTCCCGTCTCACCTTTGACTGGCCTTTGCCTGAATGTTTGTAAGAATGTACCAACCGGTAACGAAACTGGTCGCCGTCTGCCTAGAGTAAATGGCGCCACTAAACGAAGCCAAAGTTTTGCGACTTAATCCACCAAATGCAGCTAAAGTTTTGCGACTTAATCACCTGATTCTGGACTGTGTGGTTAGTAAATTCCATAGCCATACTGTCCACAGCGCACACTAACCTATTTGCTGATGGAGCATTTTTGGGAAATTGACTCCTTTTTTCCATCCCAAACAAACTATTATTAATAAGTCAACATGGTCCATCTCAGTCATCATAGCTAGTCACAAAATTAAGAAGGTTGTTTTCAACAACAGACACACACACACAACAGAACGGAGTGCGTCAAAACGAGTGTTTGTCAATTTTTAGTGATAAAGAATTACGAAACGAAATGAAGTTTGATTCCTTTATATGTTTTTGCAGGCTACTCATGATTGGTTTAAACCTGTCTCTTATACACATCTAGGTGTGTATAAGAGACAGCCTTTTTATTACATAGATCTTTTTCAAAACATAACTGCTTTTATAAAATTATATAGACCCATTAATCACAAAAACTGCCCTGGCTTCGGGGGCTTCGCCCCCGACCCCACCGGGGCCCTTAGGCAGGCCCTTGCACCCCACGCCCAGAGAACCCCCCCTTGAAATGACCTGGCTACGGGCCTGCAATTTTACAACACACTCATCCTGTGTACACAAGGACAGAGGTCATTATATATTGATACTACAGTAGTACTATATATAAAAAAAGGTAAAGATTTTCTAAATTATTACCTAGAAACTTGTTACAGTACAATTAAACAATTATGCTTGATACCTGCTCAATTGCATGGTCATATAATGATTTGGAGATTTACAGTGTTCTTATTATTGGGTTGTTTGAAGCCTTCCAAAACCTTTTAAATATTTTTATTGGACTTAATTTAAAAGGTATTTATCTAATTTGAAAAGTGTTGTTTTGGGGTTTGTTTTTTTTGTTGAATTTAGCACCAATCAAATGAAATAAATTCACTGGTCAGTTTTCACAGAGTTACATTAAGAGTTGGGGATTTGCGATCCTTAAAGATCCAAGAAGAGAATTCTTTAAATGACCAGAGTATTAACAAAGTTAATTATTCCAGATAATCACTGAATGTTAAAATAAACATAAAAAAATTTTCCTAAATACTTTGTACTAACATTAGTTCTATCAAGCTGCTCACAAACTTTCTGGCTCTGATAGAAGTCTTTCTCTGCTCCCCTGTTCACTTGTTTCTCTCTTACACGTTGTAAAAATTCACCTTTATTCTTTTCTTGGTTTTGCATTCTATTCTTTCTCATCCGTTCTCGAAATTGTTCAACTTCCTGTTTCTGTTTTTTCACCTGAGCCTCTCTGCCTAATCCTCCTCTATCTACAGAATTATTTCAACCAAGAAAACATGAAATGAAAACTTCTGTTAACTCACTACCACTGTCCGGCTATTTATAGTGTACAGATATCATTGATTTCCGCTCGCTACTTCTATGTGTTGCTTTGACAGCAATGTATTTGTAAGCGCAATTTTGGGATTAACAGGTCTGGTTGGATCTAAATTAAGACAAATTTTTATTCTTCCCTGTGCACTTGGTTATTTTTTTCCACTACATGCAGTACTTTTTGTGTTCTTTGTATCCCCTCTACATATTAACTTAGGTCTTTTCATTTTTATTCTTTTTACACTATACAAATACCGTAAAACCTCAAATTGAAGCCCATTGGGCTTAATCTACTGTAAAGAAGAAGCCCATCTGGAATTGAAGCCCACCTCTTCAGTTTGTAAAATTAGCCACGAAATTTCAAGATAGCATAGACTTCTTTTCAAGATAGTACAGTATATACTCTGTACATGAATTTCAAAGAAACAAAATAAATAATTGGTTTAAACAGTAGTTTAGGTGATTTAATGCCGGTTTATACACTCCATGATACAGATTGATGTTACAGTGGCCCTATTTATTGTTTTATAGTACAGCATTCATTTTGAAAAGAACACCCCCCTCACCCTCTTTACTTTGCAAAAGTGGCCTCAAAAAGAATCCCATCTTGAAAAAAGAAACTCATCCAAAAGTTTGCAAATAAATGAAGAAGTCCAGGGTTTCAATTTTAGGTTTTAAGGTGTGCAATTGAACAATTCTATGAAGTGAGGCTGGATCATAATTAAGCAACATTTAAAGCCTTACCTGTCTTTATTGCAATCGGCACAGGTTCTTTTCTTCCAGTCCCTATAATAAATATCAACAAACAAATATTGTCAACTATTAAAAAATGAATAAAAATGATATTATCAGTAACAGATATACTAAAAAAAATTATTAATCATTATTTTAGTAATATTTGGACCCAGTGTAATAATAGAGGTATTGTTTTCTCACCTGTCTTGCCAAGTCCCATGCCTTTTTTGTACCCCATCTTTTGCAGCATAGCAAATCCTTTATTGTCACTGGAGATTGCATTTTGCAGGCCTTCTTCAAGTTGTTCTCTTTGCTGTATTTTCAACGGTTTTTGTACCTTTTTAGATGTTTTATTGAACTCAATATGTCTGCTCTCCTTCTTGTTTTGTTTCGCCAATTTTCCCCATGCCAACCCTGGTTTAACTGATTCACTAAATAGAAGGTACAAACTTTGTGTTATAAGTGGTACCAATACAACAATGGTATCAATGAAGATGGCACCAATGTGTAAATAACCAGGAGCAGCTTAGCCCTGTCATCTGAACTGGAGGTACTATCTTTTCAGACCATTGGATCCTGTTTCAGCTAGAGGGCCGGGATGCAAGTTTAGAATAGCATGCCATCTTTTGAATGAATCATTCGTGTGTGCGTGGAGGTATAAAATACCTGCATGGTGCGTGTAAATACTATATGGCGCACCATTAGAATGAGATTGTTTCCTCTCGGTGTTAACCCAATTCATCACCAAAACAACCCCACTCAAAAGGTCTTTGTAATTTTATGGGTTATCCTTGGTCTGTTATTCACTGAAATATTCAATCCAATTACTGACCAGCATAGTACCCTTCACATGCATATCCAGGGATAGGACTAGTACTCTACTGAATAAGAAACACTTCATGAAAACTGTCAAAACAATACTAAGAAACACTTCATAAAAACACTAAAAAACAGAGAAGTGTATAAAGTAATATAATACCACACTAGATGAGGAACTACCACATATACAGACCTTTGTAGCAAGAAGCTGTCAGACATGTAATCATCTTCCTGTTCTGTCATACTGAAGCAGCTCCAACAATTTCTGTACAAGGATTAATCTCATCTATCTGTAAAAAAGTCAACATCTTACAACAATAATAAATAGGCCTATGTTATTGTTAAAGCATCAATTCAAAAAAAAAATAATATACTATATAGGCCCTAGTCTAGTTATAGTCTGAGAATACCGTTATAGATAGGCAGCCTGTGAGCCAAAAAATGTGGGCTAGGCCTTCTACAGTATATATATCAATCACTACAGCAAAAACGAAGCTGATTGAAATTGTAGCTCGGAAAGTGGTAGCCTAGGCTACCTAAGGTAGGCCTGGTAGGCTAGTAGCCTAGGCCTAGACCAGTATTATTACTTCTAAGCTAGAGCCTAGCCTAAGCCTAGGTAGTTAGGCCTACGTGCCTAGCTAGGTAGGCTACGGTACGGGGGTTTATGATGATGATAATGATGAGCCTATCGGAGAAGATTCTCTAAATTGTAGTCGTAGGACTCACCTATAGCCTATATAATAAAACGCAAAAATAATATTGAATGAAATCCACAATGACAGCAGTCCCAAGCACGGCACGAACGCCTCTCTCATCGCAGTCAAAATAAAAAGCGCCCTCTATATTAATTGCATAATAATATTCATTGAATGTCTGATGTCTGTCGTCGTCGCGGTCAAGAGATTGGATGAAAGTTTTTAAAGGTGGGTAGCTTTCTTTAGGCTTAAGTTTTTCTAAATTCATGCAGACAGTAAAAATCTAAAGAAATTTGTCGATTACGAATTGCTATTTTCTCCATGCAAGCAATGCTGATCCTGCTATAATTTTAGGACATTAACCCCACAGCCAGAGCATGGACTAGGTCTAGCCCTAGGTCCATGGCCAGTAAGGTTTTTTTTTTTTATTTTTTATTTTTTTATAGTTAGGCCTAGTAGTAGTAGTAGTAGTAGCAGGCCTAGGGTGTCTAGGCCTGCTCTCGTGCCATGGGTTCTCCTAGGGCTAGTACAGGCACTAGGAAGAGTGGGAGCACACCTAGACCTAGGCTTAGCCTTATTTCTAACTAAGTTAGGGCTTAGCCTTGGGCCAGACCTAGGCTAGTCAAGGAATATCATACCTCACAAGTTTTTGTAGAAATCATTTATGGGCCAACTGAGTTTGTGACTTTTTTGCCAGATTTTCAAAAATACTGTACTTCAAAAATGATAGGAACACTGAATATGATGAAAGTGTCATAAAGGAGAGACATCCATCCATATCCGCAAGTCACATTTGAATTTTATAATATACCTCTGGAAAGTGGGTCATATATATTAAATTTTACAGGCCCAAAGTATATTTATTAGAGGATATACTAAATCTGCACCTCTTTAAATTTTATTTCATTCTTTCAGAAAGTGTTCTTATATAGTTTTACCAATTATGTCATTAAATATGTTTAAACTTCCTGGTGTGGATACAAGACTTATCAAGGGTAATGACACTGTCTATAAGCTGAGGGTCATAATGGCATCTGAGATACCCTGTGACATGGCAACATTTCAAAGAGAGATCGAAAGTTTTGTACGAGCAATTATCGTCATGCAGAACATGCAGCCAATTAAAAGTGATCATTTATTGGCTATTCCGAGTAAGTTCTGAATTAAACTGTAAAAAATTTTATACAATAAGCCAATTTCCTAACTGTAAAAATGAAATCCTGCAAGACCCTAGGAAGCTTGAACTTCATTAGTAACTTGTTGAGCGATTGTCTGAACTTCATTAGTAACTTGTTGAGCGATTGTCTGAGAGGTATTGTTCCTGCTTCTTGTGCTAAAGACCCCATTTCAAACCCGGCCAGCGTCAGGTTTTAATTTAAGTCTGATCATTTGGCTCCTTGAATAACCCTCATACTAAAAGTTAGGCGGGTTAAGGACATTGTTTGTATCCGTATGTGTCCGTTATGTTGTAGATAAGTTGGTGGCACTGTACTGCGGCTGCCCATGGGCCCAGCCCAAATCTCGGATTTCCTGTTAGATTGAGGACCAATAAAGAATTATTATTATTTTTGAATAAATTAATCTGGTTTAATGGTTTAATTAATGTGAACTGCGTAATAGTGGTGTTGACCAGCATTAGAATCAATATCTGAGAAAGGATAGCCGAAGTGCAACTGAAACGTTGCAGGTTAGTAACATTTTCTCACTGGTTAAATAAAAGAAAATTATCCAAAAATATTATTATTATTATTATTATTGACAGCTATTTAAGTTATATAAGTATGTGAACAGATTATTGTAAATAAAAGAATGTCTGCAGTAACATGAAATTTAATTAAAGCAATCTTTTTGTGTGGTATGAATAACTGATTAAAATCACAATACCGTACCACAAGTACAAGATTATTTTTGTAAGTCTGTGGTATGTAATTCTTAAAATCAGTATTAATACTGTATAATTGATTTGATTGTGTTTGATAATCATTCCATTTATTTCAGAAAAGAAAGTATGGAAGTCGTGCAACCTCATGAGGTTTTCTGAGAGAAAGAAGCAGTTGAATTTTCATCCTTTTATTTATGAAATAAGACTGAGAAAATTGCCAAATGTTTCTTTACCATCAAATGAAAAGGTACATTAGCATTATAATGTAAACAATTTCTATATGGTAACATATCTGTATAGTTTTTGGTGGCTATGCTGTGATATAAATTTCTATTCAGCATCTGATAAAACAATACAACAAATTTACACAAGGAAAAGAGCTAAATATGTAAAGAAGAAATTTTATCCTTTTCATCAATTAGATTAATCAAAATAACAAAAAAATATGATTTAGAAATATTATTACAACATCTAAACTGACAAAACTTTGTATTATTTCAGAAAGCTGAGGAGACATACATTAAAAGATTGCATCAATATCAGCCAATAGATGGCACTGTTGCAGAAACTGCTCTTCAACCTGCTGAGCCAAAAGGTTTGAAAGTTTGATTACAGTTTCCAGTTATAACCAATAACTACATCTTCCAATGTTCACTGTACTGTAACATAGGTATATAATTGTATTAAAGATACAGGATGTCAACTACCTGTATAACAGAAATCATTTAAGGGATGATTTTTAATTGCTAAATTGAATATGATATGCAGTGAGAATAAATTTTATTTTTATTTATTTATTCAGTGTGAAAATTAGATTTAATGTAAACCTAATATAATTTAGAGCCAAGCAGCCATGTTGCTATGCAATGCACAATTAATATTCACATCCAGACATTTCTGGACACTGATGTGGTAGCAGCTGTGTATTTGAATATGGCTTACAAAATAACTTAGTTTGAGGTGAACTAACTAGCTGCAACACCATCACTACCTATACAGGGCAATATTACAATAGGTTGGAGTTAATTTAACATACATATATAAATGCCACAATGTGCTGATGTATTATGGAATCATTAGGATAAGTTTAATCGCCGCTAATTCATTTAATTTTACTCGAAACGTTCGATTTTCCGCTATTTTCGCTATTTTTTCTCACATTTTCCTTCATAACTTCACTTCTACTCGTCCGATTTTCGCCATTGTTCTTTTACTTTATTCGAAATTTAATAATAGTTTTATTAGTCTTAATTTTAATTTATAAGGTTGCCAAATCTCGTCGGACTTTTTAATTTTGTAACGATAGTTTTTGAAATTTTACTGCGTGAAACCTACGATTTTTGTAGAAATCTGGCAAATCGCCCGAAGTTTTTTTGCAGTAGCTTCGCTGATATTGGGCCGAATTTTGTCATTGTTGTGGCAAAATGTAGCCATGTTTATTACCTATAATATATGTAAAAATTAATTTGATTGGTTATTAAACGGCGTCGGACTTTTTATTTTTGTAAAAATCGACCAATAACAAGTCTG
>NW_022703366.1:501083-526652 GCF_011630105.1 Anneissia japonica | reverse complement strand
ATGTACTATTATTTTACTTTATTTCACACTAACTAAATACCCCTATTTTACAATGGTACAGTCCGCACGCTTCAATGACCAGCCACTGAATTCGGTTCGACGAGATAAGGGGATTATCAAACCCTACGCAAAGGCAAATTGGACCAACTGGGAGGTCAAACTTATCCTAATGTACTCCCCCTGGTTCTATAGGCGTTTAATCCAATGACAGGATAATAATGTGAAGCGCTTAGAGGCCTTGTTGGCGTTAAGTGCTATATAAGTCTAACATATCTATAAATTTATCCCAGTGAACCTTTCTTTTGCTTGATGTCACTCTTCGATTTTTTGAATGGTTTTTCTTTTTGTAGGTTAATTTTTCCTGTAATTTCCTTGTTTTTGATTCTTTGATGTACTGTACGTTGCTTTTATTGTTTAATGATTTTTTTTGTAATTAATGACTTTTATTGTACATGCCCCATTGGGTATTGTTGCCAAGGTCCGCCAAAAAAAGGCATTTTAAAAATGTTGATAATACCGATTGTTGAACTATAATTGTTTGTATTATTATTATTAAAATAGAAGGTGCATCATATAGCAGAGACTGTATTGACAGACATGAGATAGAAGATCAAATCTTGAAGGAAGACCGACGCCTACAGATGTTAAGTACGCCAAGAAACAAGAAGAGCATTCTAGTTGAAGAAAGGCGCCATGGAGGTTTTGTACACAGCCTTCTAAGGTACGGTAGTTGTACCATTATGTCATTATAGGGGATCACTACTTTTTGCCAGCATCAAGAGTACAGAAATAAATTATATTCCACTTCTGTATTTTTAATGTAGAGTTGCATGCAATCCTGTTTGTTTTTGATCAAAATAATAAGGCAATCCAGCATAGTAGCAGTTTTTCATGCACTTTTTTTTGTAATTTTCTTGAGTAAATCAGAGAAAACTGCTACACTAATTGTAAAATAATAATGCAAAACACAACTAAAATCCAATCCTCTCTTTTTTAATTTTTCAAGGGCTGCCATGACTCCAGTGAGACTCCTGTTTGGTAACAAGAAATAATCAACATTCAGTTGTATAGGGACAAATCTTATGACCTGATGTGTCAGTTATACAATATTGATATCTTTAATCTGTATTTTAATAAGTTACTTTATTAAATTATATTTGTATCAGCGGCGTAGCTAGGTGCGAAAAGACTCTAGTGCAAGTTTAATTGTCGGGCCATTTGATGTTATTAGAAATTCAAAATAGTAGGGCCAGTGAGGAATTTTCACAGGTGGAAGTTGAAGATCACGTTGGGGCTGAAGTGAAAACATTTTTAATTATAGCAATTCTAGGTAGCCGGAAATGGCACTCTCAGAATTAAATATTGATATAATTTCCTTTTCCCCATTTCCTTTCATAAAAAAATTAGGAGGAGGTGGGGAGGGGTGGCAGGCTGGCTGGGGCACCAATGTATACACCACTGATTTGAAATCAACAGTCATCAAATAATTACTCCTCTAAAAACTGAATATTATTAGCACATCTTTGCACAAGATCGAAAATCTGGCACTACTTGATCCATCATTTAGTACACATTAAAATAGTCTTTTAATCCCTAAAAACTGGGAGTTTAGTTTTGTCAATGGAATGCTAAAATATTAATTATATTTTAGACAACACAAAATAATACTTAAATATATATGTGTTACTACTCTGTATTACTGCATAGTATAAATAACCAGATGAACCCGACATATAAGTTATAACATTAAAGAAAGTAGAAAAAATATTTTATATATACAGCACATACCTTTAAGATACCAAAATATACAAATATTACTTTATATTTCATTGCAATGTAATGTATTTGTTTGATATAACCAGATCGTAATTCTTATGGTTACAGTTATGTTACCAACCAATGTAATATGCAAAGAATACGTTTGGGAAAAATATGGAAATTCCTCAAAATATACAAAATAAATATTAAAAAGGTTTCAAGTATTGCATACCATCATTCTGTAGGAAGCTTTTTTAGTTTCCTGCCTGGAATGTTTCAAGTACTGTAGTTATTCTGAACAATAATTTTCAATTAACTTTAATAATAGTGTACTTTGCTTTTGATATAGATTAATTATCTAATCTATAGTACAGTATACAGTATTATGACAAACAGGTATTCTATGGATAAACTACAGTATTAAGAGGTGTCTGAAAAATACATTTAACTTCACTCAAATGTGTACTGTATTACTTTTTAAAGGTGGTGACAAAAGGCTTGATGCTTTTGGAAGTTCATATTGGAATAACACTCTCACGTAATCTTAAGTTCCAAGAACGTTATCAAGGAGCTTTCGATTGCACGACGACAGTAGGACATGGAATGTACTGACGTCACTAAAAGTCATCTTCACACGTGATATGGTTCTAACGTCGCATCGTCAAAAAAATCAAAAGTTCCCGATTATTGTACATCTAGTGCAGCAACCACTTTAAGACTCCATTGCTATAATAAATATTGAATAAAATCAACAGTACAACACTTGCATAAAAGAGATGCTCAAGGTTCATTACAGAAAGGTACACTGCATGGAATAGTACGGTAGAAATAAACAGCATCCTATCATGATCATGGGCATAACCTTTGGGGGGGGGGATACGGATGGCAGCAAATTAATTCACCTGAGTTAAAATACTAAAAATGACCATTAGTTTTCATTGGAATAGGGATTATCTCCCACATTCTAAATTTTTTGCACCCCAAGTTCTGCATTCACAATTTTTGCACCCACCTCTATTCACACACACCAGGATGAAACTGCAGTAGACTATGCCCCCACCTTTGGCATAAAGTAATAATTGCAAAAAGGCACAAGATTTAGCCATGGTTTAGGGATGCATAGATTCCAATGTAATAATATAATAGTTATACACCTTGTATTCTTCAGCCCACCAATATGTAATACTACTCTGTTATTAATTACTATCTGAAAGTTTTATAAATACAAACCCAAAATATATTTTGATTAAAAAGACAAATATTTCATAATCTTAATAATAAAAAATAATAATGGTCATTTTCATATTTCAGATGAATGTACCATCTAGGAATTGCAACCAGAACATGATCATGATTCTACCATGTAATTTCTGTAGGACCATTGGAAACTGAATACCCTGTACTGAATAAAATACAATCACAATTCTTTATGAGAAGCATTTTCTTTAACTGTCCAAGACATGTAGCCAACTATCGGGTACTTAGCCTTGTAGACACTTTGGAATATTGTGTCTAACTCCTCAAGTTGCTTTTCAGTCAAACCAGTCTGAAATTTTTAAAAAAATGAGCTTGAACAGATTGGAAACATGAATACAGACAAATAAATAAATGTTTATGCGTTCAATTTGCATTCAGCTTTAAACTAAAGCCCATAAGTACATACAGGGCAAAATGTCCTGGGTATGACATTAGAACGCATTCACTCGAGCCGCCAGCAACTAACTCAGGCAACCTTATCTAGGTGGCTTTTGGGTGGGAGGGTAGATGGTCACCCAGAAGCAAAAAAAAAAAAAAAATAGCTAAACAAAGAGCAGATGAGCTCCTCAGATGCTTAGCTTAAGGAGTAGGATAAACATCTCTTTAGTGTTAGATTAAGTATTACTTTCTTGGTTGGTCCTTTTCACATTTATGTTAAACACAGAGGTCTCCACAATATGCGCTCTATAAGTCGCCCATTATTATTATGGAAACCCCGGTCCCAAAAGTGGTCTTTAATTGGAGTAAAACCTGCATCTATTAAAAGGGGATTTATATATCTACAACCATTCAAGTTAAAATACAAGTACTACCATTTGTAAAAATAAGGATCATATATATAGAGGCAAAGGTTTACAGATATAATATAATCCTGAATGATAATTTGCCTTGAGGACACAAATAATGGACCACTAACTGTATATTGAAAGCCCAATGTCTTCACACAGAACCATACTCTTTGACATACAAAATATTATTTTATTAAAAGACTTGCGTGGTGTATACAAGGGAGATACGTTTCCTAGACAGGAATTATTGTTCTTACCACATCACTGGTAAGATCTGCAGGTTCAAGAGACATCTTAGCAACTGCTCTGCTGGAATCTTTACCTACTAGTGCATTGTAGGGAGCACCTTTGCCATAGAAATCTGAAAGATCAAAGTTATCCAATCAATGAATATAGAACAAAAAATTTAATCACAATGATATATTACTACTCAAACAATGCCGTAGCCAGGATTTTCAAACAGTGCGGGACAACATCAAGGTGGATCCAATTTAGGCGTAAATTCAAATAATGTGGACCCATTTTTTTTAAAGTTGACCCATTTTACGCAACAATATGAAAAATCTGGACCCATTTCTTAAAAGTTGACCCATTTTATGCACAATATGAGAAATCTGGACCCATTTTATAAAAAGTGGACCCTTTAAAAAAAAAATTAGACCCATTTTTTTTGTGGACCCAATAGAAAATTTGTTTGGGACTGTCCCAAGTGTCCCAATAGCTGGCTACGGCATTGTACTCAAATGATACAAGAACATAAAAATAAAAATAATGGGGTCACCTAATTTGATGAAACATACCAATAACTGAGGGGAAAAGATAGCACTTTAAAAGAGTAACATAAATTTAATATTTAACACTAATTTGTTCACACAATCACAATCTATTTAGTAATAATTAAACTTAATCGACCTTCACTCGCAATTGCGAGTAAGGATCTCCTGGAAAACTTACCGGTATTGCTTATTTGAAGTAGAGTTTTTATTGTTCTCACATGACTGACGCCTTTAATGCTTTTTCCGCCAGTCAGTTTGTAAATTTGCATTTAGTCCTGGTGACCATAAAATGTCTAGCGTCAATTGGCATAATTACAATACAATACAAATACAAAAGTTTGACAACAAAAACTTATAAATGAAAATTTAATCAACAAAAAAAAAAACATGCATTAACATCATTCCTTAATAATTAATTAAAATGTAATCAATTCCTAATAGTTTTGCTACTCTTTTTTTCAAACAAAATTAAATGCATTAATGCTAGCGATCAATACAATAAATTAAGTATAAAACAAAAATTGCTTAAATAATTATAGAAATTATATACCTTTTCCTGTTGAAACATCAAAGACTACTCCTTTCACTGCCATGTAAATAGGTTTTTCAGGCTAAAAGATAAAATATTAGTTTTTTCTTGCATTAAATCAAAACAATTTTGAAAAAATTTACACATTATCCTCAACCTTAATTAGTAGTAAAGTAAGATCATTACCAACACATTTACTGTATTTACAATTTTTACAGTACTGTATTGCATACTGTAAAATTTTTTAATTGCACGGGCGATACCTCAAAACCAGCTCAATTTGCGCGAAAAATCGCTAGGAAAACAGTGCAATAATCTTAATTACTGAATAATAATACATTGTTTATATATTAAGATTAGGTCAAAGCCTAATTTTCGGCAAAATATGCGAGAAAATTGGCATTGTATTTTTCGAAATGCAGATGGATTTCTGGTCCAAAATTCTGAGTCTGCAAGGCTCATTTTGAGCAGCAGTACTTAACATCACGAATATAAAAAATTCAGTAAAAATATTGCTTAATTGGTAGGCATTAACTAAAGTTGCAGAAGAAACGCAATCAAGGGGGAAGCCATCAATCAATCAATAGGGGATGAAGTTTTCAAGACAAAGACAAAGTCTTGCATCTTCAAATTCATCAAACTTGTTGGAATCTGTGCTCTGGACTTCTGCTGCAAATTCCCTAGCTTACCCACTAGCCTACTACAGTACTAGGCTTAGAATAGTGCCTGAGTAGGAATATTCAGTCCTGTAAGGGCAAGCCAGAGATCAGCTAGATAAGGCCAAGGAGGTGAGGAAAGCCACACACTACTAATACTAGGTTAGGTAGGCAAACACTGTCATCAGTCAGTGCATGGCTGTCAAGAGTTGGGGCCTAGCCCAAGCCTTTTTTAAGTAGATTTTAGCAAATTTTCACTCGGCTGATAACAACCAAATAAATCTTACATCCGAGCCATCGTACTCTTTTATATCTTTGGGACTGAATTCTCGATATGAATCACTTTGTATTACGTTTGGAAGGCCTAGGAAACACACAAATATTAAAAATAGGCAATTCATTGAAAAGAACCGCTGTTCAGCCATGTTGATGTGTACAAGCATTTTACTCTTTTTCTGGTTGGATAATAATTGATTGGGTTAGCAAAATGGACCAATAAACACAGTTGTTCAATAGTACTGCGGAACCTAGCCTATGCAATAAACCGATGTATTTTTTTAGTCATCAAACTAAATATTTAAAAAAATACTTCTTAAAAGAAATACAATTTCATCAGTTCATTATAATTTATTATCAATTTAAAATGATTTAATTGCAGTATACTGTCTACGACAGTAAAGAAAATACTGTTCACTTTATACTCCTGAACCACCGGCAAACTGAATACGGAAGTACACACATTCACAACAAAAATCTATGTTGTGTGTAGAGAGTAGGTAGGCGGTGTTCCTGAAACGTTGCCATTCCTATAAATAGTGGACAACAAAATCGGAATTCATCAAAATGGATAGCCAGGGAAGAAAAATATTAGTTTGTGATAACGGTACAGGTGTAAGTATTTCTGTATTTTGTCTTATTTTTTTCGTCAAATTCCGTTCTTTTATATGAAAAATTCTAAGATACAAATGAGTATAATTCAAAGGCGGAAGTCTAGTCTTGATGAAAGCGTAGACCTCCTCGAATCAGGAAGTGAATTTTATGTTAGTAGCCAAGCCATGTCTCAAAATTTTGATCGATAATGCGACAATTTATGACATGGAAAATAGAAAATTGTAATATCACACAATATCTAAGTTTTCATACGTTCATTGTTGAAAAATCAAACGATGAACGGGGCCTAAGCTACCCCGGGCCTGGCCCTAGGTAGGCTAGTATGATGCTGCCTCCCTCCTTGTTTAACTTCCTAGAGCTAGACATTCATAGGCTAGGCCTAGGCTTATTATTGTTATTATTAGCTGGAACTGAGCCAAGCCCACTATATTGCGGACCCAGTTACCTCCTGATGCTTCATGATGCCGACTAGAGCCTCGGTCGATGTCCTGACATTTTTATGGCTTAGTATGGACCAAAATTTGCTTTTTAGAGGCAAGGGAAGGGGTCCAGGCCTGTCTGCAGGAGGGAAAATGTCCCACTTCCCCCTGCTGGCGTCACTGTAGTATTGCACCACAACTACTCGCAATAAAATAGAGTAGTTTCACACATTTACTCATGGGGCCCCAAAAAAAAAAAAAACTTGTTTCCCCTCGCCTAAATCATCGAAACCCCATTCATTTTCGCAGCCCCCCCCCCCATTTCAAGACTCCTAAACAGTATGCCACTATTACCCTAATATTATATTATTATATATTAACTGTTTTGTACTAAAATAATCTGATATTTCACTAGGGTCTGTTCCTAATATATCTTGTATTTTATTTTATTCACTGGTAATTCTACTCATACTGAGCCTTTTGGCAACCTATTGCTTGATAATTAATATGTATACCAGTTTGATTGTTGTGGTTCAATGTACTGATGTGTCTTCATTCTTTCTGGTATTCAGAAATATATAAAATCTTTTTATTTGATAACTTTTAAATCACTTTGGCAAATCCATCGTATTAACCAAAAGTGTTTACTCACTGAAACAATTTTATAATATAAAATAATATACTTTATATTGCATGTCAATTTCAGATAGTTTAACAATTTGCTTGCAATTTTGTAAATTCCTTCTTTACAGTTTGTAAAATGCGGATATGCAGGAAGCAACTTTCCTGCCTTTATTTTTCCTTCCTTGGTTGGACGACCAATCATTCGATCCACAGCAAAAGTTGGAAACATCGAGATAAAGGTATGAGATCATTTAGGCTTGTTATTGTGCATTTAAATAAATCAAAGGATATATTTAATTTACTATCATAATGCAATATTTTTAAACAATATTATTCTGCTTGTTGTCAGCATATGAAAGACAACACTGATAACATCATTATATTTCATGCATTTATGCTTCATTGATCTTATGGAAGTACTGTACTACATTTCTAAGTTTTATTAACTAAACCTAATAGAGTATGCCAATTAAATTGACTGACTGAGTGAGAAAGTGTTCTGTAGGAAGCTTACATTTCAAAGCACTACTTTTGATTTTTTTTTTTGAAAAGTAATAAATTCATCTGGTTTCTGCAAATTGGAGAATACATTTTTTAGTTGAACCAAGATAAGAAATAAAACTTAGTTGTGAGCTCGCATTCTCAAGTTATTACCAGACTGTAACATAGAAGTGGCACTATTCATAGTGATAATCAGCATTCCAATTTGAAGCATTTTAGTGTTGCTGTACTGTATGTCAGTTCAACTAAAAGAATATCTCTCCAAACAACTTTATCACTGCTACGTTTAACATATTGGACCGTATGATACAATACAATCATACGATATATTTCTTTAATTATTTTATTTTCAAAATGATAAAAAATTCTGAATATCATAATGTATGGATTTTATTTTTTTTAAAGCA
Organism: Anneissia japonica; assembly: GCF_011630105.1. Lineage (NCBI taxonomy): Eukaryota > Metazoa > Echinodermata > Crinoidea > Comatulida > Comatulidae > Anneissia > Anneissia japonica. The sequence goes on along the minus strand of NW_022703366.1, from coordinate 518,046 downwards.
TTAAAAGGTATATCTGAGATGTTGGGATTTTATCATGCATAGTACAGTACAAGTATCTCCAAACATAATTACTGATTTGCTTTTTTTCATTTTAAGGTTGGAAATGAGAACATAACACATTTTCATCCAGTATTTAAATGCTTACTTTTGACTTTGAAAAATTACATCTCATTCAATTTGCATTTTCTTTGTTTTGTTTTTATTTCCCTTCATTTGTTCCATGCAAAGCACAGAAGGTAGGCTTATATTCTCAACCACGTCTCTTTTTTTTCACTTTCATAGTTTGTGTGTTTAATAAGTGTTCATAAGTTTTGTTGCTAGATCACCATTGCAGAGCAAGAAATTGTTGATACAATTCACTTTTTGATAGCCCACATTCTAAGAGAAAATTATGGAAGTTTATTTACCACAAACTGTACTAACAGCCAAGTTGTACAATTGAAAACATATTTATACTGAAATATTTATAAAATAATTAAAAGGTAAATACAGTACATGTTGTCAAACTACCTCTTCTTATTGCAATGTATAGCACACATAGGCTAAATAATTTAAACATACTGTACTTCCCTTCATAGTAATTCTGTTGAAAATTTTTCCTTGAGATTTATGGGCTGTCAGAGTGTGGTTGATTGTTTGAACTTTTTTTTTATTGTTGATATTGTGATTTCTAGATTCTTATTCTCTGCAGGCATTTCATAATCCTTTTAGTTTAAACTGTTAATAGATAATATCTTTAGATGTGGCTTCACGGTGCTAGCATGTTATGTTGAAATATGTTGTGATTTGCCTATAAGTGTTCATTGTGCATGCAGCTGACTTTTGTTTTTGGGGGTTTTTTTTCCTCTTTTTTGCTTTTGAGTGTATTTTTATCATTGCTTTATTCACTGTGGATGTAATGCTATTTAAATTTTTTTTACACATTTTTTTTTTTTGCATCTGTTTGCTGTGATGCCTCTTCTTTATTTTTATGTTGTCTTTGTTCTAGTTTTTTTTTTTCTGAATTTTTGTTTCTACTATGATTGTTTTTTATTTTAATTTTGAATTTCTGTACTTCTACTGTACAGAATTGAAAAGTTGCTACAAATGAACAAATTCCTTACAACAAAACCTCTACCAATTAAATGCATGGAATAAGTACTGAATTAGAACATTGGCAGAAACATGAACTACAGTGCAGTATTTAAAGGATGTAAATTTTGATAAATGGTAATGAAAGAATAATATTACTGTATAACCCCAAAAATGTATTAATTTTTTTTATCACATTTGGTCTAGAAAACAAGTATGCTATTAAAATACCTTTTCATTTAATTATCAGTTCCTTAAGTCCATTATTTGGCTGTTGAATTCTACCTTTCTGAGCAAGTTCCCCTAGTACAGTATTTCAAATTCTAGGCATACAGTATCCTAATTAATACCACCCAATTAATTAATTAAGTGTGCATTGTGGCAATGAATTATTGTGGAATCGTGTTGATTCCACTTTAAAATTTAAGATTGTTTTGTGTGCAGTTGTTTCCTGTTGCTAGTTTATTGTTATTGTTATATGATGTGGACAATTTATAAATAATTCAATTTACAACTAGCCAACATTATTATTTAGTGTAATATTTGTTTATTATTATTTTTTATGAATGTAAATTCCTGTGATGTGAAGAACTGCAAGGAAGACATGTATTTGTATGACCATCAATGAAAATAAAACATACATTTATCCTCTAAGAAGTTCAGAGCAGTTTCAACCACATCTACAAATTATTTTCGAGATCTTTTATATTTTTATTTTATAATTAACAAATTCTTGACTTAGTTGCATGATTTGGTTGTTCTGAATCGAGAGAGTGAGTGACAGCAAAGTTGTTTTATTCCTGTATACTGTAAATAATTATTTATTTATTTAATAATTTTTGTTTATATTTTGTTTAATGAAATACTGTTTATTAAATATTTTATTTCATTTATTACAATATATTCTTTATTTGTTTAATATTATTTTTTCCCTTCAATTCAATTCTTTACAGGATCTAATGGTTGGAGATGAAGCTAGTCAGTTGAGATCTATGCTTGAAGTGAAATACCCCATGGAAAATGGAATAGTCCGAAACTGGGATGACATGAAACATGTATGGGATTATACTTTTGGTGAGGAGAAGCTGAATGTAGACCCCAAATCATGTAAATTGTTACTCACAGAACCACCAATGAACCCTGCAAAGAATCGAGAAAAAATGGTTGAGGTAAATAACATTAGAGAGTGGCAAGTTTGATAACGAAAGGACATTTCAGAGGGGTTAAGAATGAGGTTATATAGTATAGTAGTATCACTGATCTCTACTATAATAGCTGGATTGCTCATTAGCTGGTTTTAGTGAAGCCACCGATGCGAAGTCAGTTACGTTGTTAGTGATCAACATCAAGTGGTTAGATGATTTTTTTTTTAAATCGTTACATTAAATTAAAAATTTACTTTTGAAAAGTATTGCAAAGATTTCGAAAAGAATGTATACATGTAATATTTGTTCATTATTATTAATAAAATTTAATAGTCCTATGATGTGAAGAACTGCAAGGAAGATATGTATTTGTATGATTATCAATGAAAATAAAACATACATTTATCCTCTAAGAAGTTCAGAGCAGTTTCAACCACATCTGCAAAGAAATAATTTTTGAGAACAGTTATATTATTATTCTATAGTTAACAAATTCTTGATTAAGTTGCATGATTCGAACTACAGAAAGGATTTCCATATGGTATTTGTAGCTCTTTGGAGAGGGCAAGTTTGATAATGTTAGGACATTTCAGAGGGGTTAAAGATGAGGTCATACAGTAGTGTGCCTATGGTTCCCATGGTAGAAGCGTCCTCGTCGAGCCATTGGTAATGCCAGTTCTACCACCACCACAAGGTATACTTGTATCACCATTGTCATCATGGCTAGACCAGAGTGTGTCCTTTTTAGGACCTGCTCTTACTTTCATATCTGCAAACCTCAAAGGTTTCTGTGGACACGATAAGAAGAATAATTTAGAAAAGAAAGTATACATAACAAAGCCTAACAAAATATCCACAATGTACTAGACTCACAGAGCACATATACAAACCCAATAACACCACTGAACTAGGGGTGGCGCCAGGATTTGCCAGACAGGGGGTCTGATGTCCCTGACAAGGGGGAAGATGTCCCCGACGAAAGTGCGCGTGGTCGGACATTGCACAAAATACTCCGAAAGTGGTTCAGGCGGCAGAGCCTTCGAAAATTTGGACAATTTAAATGTTTCACAAGCTCGTTTAATCATTTTTTAGAGTCTATTAATTTGTAGAAAATACATATAATATAATTGTGGTTTTTCTTTCCGACGGGGGAACGCACTGGCGTCAACCCTGCACTGAACCGTTTGCCAGCAGTTTAAGACAATGTCTATCGATGCATACTTCTAGTAATATCTGTTTTAACAGAACCTAAAAATGGTAAAATATATAACTACAAAATAAAACAGTATTGCTACTAAGTCAAAAATATTCTTGGATCAAAGCTTCCACACAATTTAAATATGACTCAATACTACCCTTGAAGAAATTCATTAAGATTTCATAATACTGTAATTAAATTGTATTTTTTAACAAGAACATTGTTACTTTTAACATTTTTGTACATATTTATAGGTTATGTTTGAAGAATACCAATTTGCAGGCTTGTATGTTGCCATCCAGGCTGTCCTGACACTCTATGCACAAGGTAATGCTAATAATATGTATATATGTACAATATCAATGAAGTTATTTATTCATTCAACTGGGAAGCTGAATCATGCATAATTACTTAACAATAATTAACTGTTTAACTACATCATAGGAGGGCAAATCATATTCAAATTAAAGTTTAAATGTGCCATTTCCAGCAATCTAGTAGAGGTGCCATAAATTGTACCTCAGCTCCAACCATAATGGGGCTGAGATTGTGTAGATCCTTGATCTCTAGAAGTCCCTTCCTGTACCCCCTCTATTTTGAATTCGTAGATCTGCCACTTAATAAAATATGTTAAATAGTCTTACAGTACTTTGTAAATTGCTTTTAATTCGCATATACTGTAGCTAAGGAGGACTGTAAGACTGCCTTACATACTTAAAAAAGTTGGTATGAATTAAGTAGCAATTTCTTAAGCCAATAAGATACCATGACTCATTTTAAGTTCCCTAGTTTGTGTTTCCTTTAAAAGATTAAAGTCTTCACATCGGCTGAGTATTTTTAAATCATTGATATCTAGGTTAACGCCCTACATTGTGTGCATATAGTCTGGGAAATTGTTTTTATCAAAGTTTATTTATATTCTTTCAGAATAAATTTATATGATTTTACTAATTGTGACCCTATAACTCTATACCCTGTTTTGTTTTTTATCTTTCTCTTTTTCTATAATGGTGTTTAAACTGCAAGGAAGATATGTGTTTGTATGATTATCAATGAATAGAAAGCATACATTCCTCTAAGAAGTTCAGAGCAGTTTCTACTATAAATTTACACGTTCAATGGCGACTACTGCCTACATGACATGTTTTTTTTAATTAGAATGAGTGTATCACTATGAAAAATAATATCTATAAATAAAAATATTTGATGTGAATTGTTTCTTGATTTGTAGGTCTTTTGACGGGTGTTGTTATCGATTCTGGTGACGGTGTAACTCATATCTGTCCTGTCTATGAAGGGTTTGCTCTACCACATCTCACAAGGAGGCTGGACATTGCTGGCAGGGACATCACAAAATATCTCATTAAGGTATTTTTGAAAAGCATATTGTACTTTTTAATTCAGAAAGTCTTCGTGATTTGAACAACTGCAATGAAGATATGTGTTTGTATGATTATCAGTGAAAAAAAACCATACATTTATCCTCTAAGAAGTGCAGAGCAGTTTCTATATCATTATATATTATGTATTTATATATAAAGTAGGCATTAATAACATGGTAATAAGCAGCACGTACCTGTATGTTCCCAGCAAAATATATGTAAATATAGACATTGATACGATAGGAATCATACACAGTTGACGTATTATAGGAACATAATTTTATTAGGCATGTTGAGAAAGTCTTGATTACAGGACGAAATATTCAACTATGTATGATTTTTATTGTATCAAAGTCCATATATATATATATATTCAACAGTAGAATGGATAATTATCACACCATAAATTAACCACAATATAGCGAATAATTAGAAACTTTAAATTGTATTGTTTTTTTCCTATATATCAGTTGTTGCTTTTGCAAGGATACGCCTTCAATCATTCTGCAGATTTTGAAACGGTTCGAATTATGAAGGAACAATTGTGTTATGTTGGGTAAGTATCCGTAATGGTGAGGTTGATGTTTGCAAAATTAAAAGACTAAAAGATTTCTGTGTGCACTGAGATTTGGTTTGTGCAGTAAAAGTACACCATGCAAAAAACACTACACAGAATACAAAATTATACAGATTAATATTGTACAAATAGTTAAAACATTGGCTACTTAATTTCATGAATATATACACTGCAAATATACCAAATATTTGCTTTGGTTTGTTTTAATTTACAGTTTTTAGATTGGTTATCTGTTTGTATATTTCCTTAATAACCCACAGCAAGCTCAAAACACTAAATTGCAGATATTAAATATAAATATGCCATAAGTAACAAGTATTTTTCAGATATATGCTCAGCAGATCTTCTGTCCCAGAAGCTGTGTTTTTAAAACACCAATATTTTTTTGTCCGTAACTTTTTGGTGCTATAGGATGAAGCAATGCAGTGCGTCTAATTATGAGGCCTAATGAATAACTCCTATCCGAGAACCTTTGGCTCTACTAAACAAACCCAAGGTGAGAAGGGTCTCAAACCAGTGCTGATGTTAAGGCTAATATTATCACCCTTGACTTGTAGTTGTTCGGCAATAATCTAATCTTTTATGGGATTTTATATTTTGCAGGTACAATATTGAACAAGAACAGAAACTAGCCAGGGAAACAACAGTTTTGGTTGAAAATTACACAGTAAGTAAAGGTTTAGAGTAGTGTAATAGTAGCAAGGGATCTTTCAATGAAAAAGAGCCTTAATATTGTTCAGGTTCAAGTGGATCTGGAGGAGGATACTTTCAAATTTGTTAAAGAATTATCAATTAGTATATGTGGTGCTCTAAAAAAAATAATAAAACTTGTCTCAGTAAGAGTTGGTTTTTTTTACCTAATTCTGGATTAAAATACATCAGACTCTGAACACCAGGTTTATTACTGACATGTTCTAAAAATACCCTCATTGTGAGTGAGACGCATGATGATTGTTTTATAGAAAGAGGCATCCATGTATGTAAATTAGACAAACATACCAATGATTGCATACATTCCGCTAATCAGTGATAATTAATAATATAATATAAGAAGGCTTCGCTCTGACGTTTTTTGAATTATATATCTATAATCTGTTATAATCTTCGATCTCTCGAGTTTTTGGTTAAAACTGAAAAATAATTTAGTCTAAAACAAAAATGTTTACCTCTTATGAATTGGTTGTACACAAAATAATCTTAAAAATATATACGATTTACAGCTTCCAGATGGACGAGTCATCAAGGTTGGAGGTCAAAGGTTTGAAGCACCAGAAGCATTGTTCCAACCCCATTTAATCAACATTGAGGGCGTAGGCATTTCTGAACTTCTGTTTAACACAATCCAAGCTGCTGATATTGACACACGATCAGAATTTTATAAGCACATAGTCCTGTCTGGTGGCTCAACTATGTACCCAGGTCTACCATCAAGGCTAGAACGAGAGATCAAACAATTATATCTAGAGCGAGTGCTTAAGGGAGACACTACAAAACTAGCTGTAAGACTCTTTTGTTTTTTCCTTTCTGTCCAAAGCTGCATCCACATTATCACATTTGTGACACAGTTATGTGAATTGGCCATAATGGGCATGATGATATATCACATGGGCAGGGTGATGTCATACTTATATATCCCCATATGAAATAATATGTTAGATATGTGCTTAATGCCAACAGAGAGCCTCTAAGCGCTTCACATTATTACCCTCGGTCATTGGATCAAACACGTATGGAACACATACTCAGCTCCCTGGGGAGAATTCCATAATATTGCAGCTAGTAATTTAATTTGAATTTGATAATGAAATGGTAATATCCACTGCAACACAAGTTATTTATAAATTCTTTATTCTTTTCAACTGCGAGGATGACAACTTTATATCTGAAATAAATGAAGAAAAAATTTATTTCTCCTCTAAGAAGTTAACTGAGCAGTCAATATTTTAAAATCACTCATAGCAACCAACATTTAATATAATAAAATGAAAATTTATTGTTTCAATAAGGTAAATATATATTCTTTGGGGTTGTCAATAAATGTATGTTTTGTTAATATACTTTTAAATTCTCCACAATTCTAGAAATTCAAGATCAAAATTGAAGATCCACCACGTCGTAAGCACATGGTGTTCCTTGGTGGCGCTGTACTAGCTGATATCATGAAAGACAAACAAGACTTCTGGATAACAAGGGAAGAGTATCAAGAGAAAGGGCTAAAGTGTTTAGAGGTACACTCAGTAAAAGTATAAAAAAAACAAAAAAACAGTCTACACTCTATTTTTTACTTTGATAATATAATAATAAAAAAAACTACAGGCTTTTCTTCACCAACCAAAGTAATCTTTGTCTCCTGTAAAAAGCAAGTCATGTTTTTTAAGAGTTGGTTTTTTCTTCTTTTTTTTTTTCAGTCTCTTAGATAAAATTATTTTATACCGAAAAATAGTTTCTTACATTATATGTTTAGTGGTCACCGTTAGTTGAGCCTCCAGACAATTGTGTTATCTCATAATTGTCATATGGTAGGCTAGTTTTCAATTAGTAAGCTTTCAATTTCAAAATGGAGAGTTATCCAACCTTGGTGGTCATGGTACAAATGGTAAAGTCTTGTCGCGTAATCTGTTTTGATTTCTGAGAACGGCGGTGCATCCGGCAGTGACTAAAATATGCTTGTTCCTACTCTTAGAATGCTGCTACACTGCTAGGCCTGAGCCAGGTCCAGAAAGTGTGACTGAGCTAGGCCTTATTCTAGCCTTGATGTACTAGACCTTTGCTTGATGTTTGGATCCTAAAAATTACCGAAACGTAGTACAACTAGGCTAGTATATCCTTATAATAAAATGAGTACTTACCTTTTGTAAAATTTTAAGTAAATCATACACTCGAATGTCTCTTTCGTTTAGAACCAGAACAATGAGTAAACTAAAATATGACACATTTGCTTTTGGCTTCTATTTTGACACTTCCATTGTATGTGGGGGTTGGCAAAATGATGTTGGTTTTAGACTGAACATTAATTCAATCAAAAACCCTTCTGGAAGTCAACAGGACATATGCAGTGCTTGTATTCGCAGATATGTTTTTTCGTACCTCTTATCATCCTTATCATCTACCCTCCTGAAATTGAAAGTTTGCTAAGCATTCAGTACTACATTGTAGTATGGGTGTAGTTCAGTAGAAATATGAAAGATAATATACAGCAATGAAAGCTATATTACTGAACTATGATGTGCAAGTCTATGCTATCACTAATTTTGATAACTTCTGGTTCTATATAAATAACTTCTCAGACACAGAGGGTGAGAATTGAATGATTAGCATTATTAATTCATTGATTATTAATTTGAGTTGTCAGAAAATCTAAGATCTGATATTTTTTTTTTCATTAGTGAATATTATAAACCACTTAATAAAATATGAATATTACAGTTATTACAATTATTATTATTTCAGAATATATTTCCATAAATGGTATTTTCTTTTTCACATCAATAATATTTATTTCATTACTAAGAATGATCGATATGAAAATGTCTAGTTTATAACTGTCCCCTTTGAATATTTTAAAGTACAGGATCAGTACAGTTTTTAATAGTGATTAGCTGATATTTTTTTATAAAGAAAATAGTAATAATACAAATTCAGGAATTTAAATCAATAAATATATCAGTTATTGATTTAAATTAGTGTTTTTTGTGATTTATATGGTGGAAAAGTTCTGGTGTTGCTTATGCTGTATTGCATACAAAATATTATATATCACTGGATACTATTCCTCTAAAATTAAATATTAATTTAATAGTTCTATATTATTTGTTGTAAAAAAAATGCCTAGTTAGATATTAAATAATAAATCTTAAATCAAATTGCCATGTATCCCTAGCAATTTTTTGAGATACTTTGTCTTTTTTTTAAACAGACAAATGTCTCAGTAATTGGTAACTATTATTTTTAATGGTTACATTTTTTTAGCATGACCAAATATACATCTTACTCTGGTACAGTATCAATATTGATCAATATAGACCATTATTTGCTGATGGCCTAATTTTTCTCAATATTAACTGATCTTTGAGTTTCGCTTATGGTGGTCAGTAGTGTATTAACCTTTGCCAAGATTTTGTAAATTTTATTTTGAATGCAGTTTGTAAATCTGAGTATAGTTTTGGGGTTTTGCCATTCCCAATGTCAAGGGTCATGTTTTAGAATCATGAAAACCAACCTCTCCGTTTTTTGACATTTGAGGATTCCATTAAAAAAGCAGGGGAATTCTAAGAAAAATAATGCTGTTAGATCGTAACACAATGGGTATCATTTTTTTAATGATTGAGATTGACAACGTTTGCATGTAGTGTATAAGAACAAATTAAATATAAAGACGTAAGTAACTTTCGAAACATTTGTGCATCTGTGTCTTTTTAATTTTAGTGTTTAATGTGTTTCTCTCACAACAGGAAATTTGGAAGTGTTTGTGAGGTGAGTTGTCTGGTTTGATGTGTGCACATTAAATCTATGCTTCACATCATGAATTGAACAATTAGAACATGTGTGGTGTCGTATGTTCCTGATGATGACATAATTAATGTCGAAATATTGAATCCCAACACGATGGCGTGTATTTCAATACTTGGAGTATGTATTATACTTTCTTATCTGAGATTAATCAGTGGACCTTTCGGTGTCGTATGTGTTGCCTAATTTGGTGCATGTATGTAGTGAAAATAGTGCATATTTGTAATGTGCTGACATCAGACAAACCTAATGTTGTAGAGCTCGAAACATGAACTACTAGCTCCTACTTCTAAGAATAACATTCTTTGCCTCTAAGAGCCTTTTCATACCTGTGTTACTATTTGATAAACAAGTGCTAACACCTTTCGTGCGGTCCACTGCAAGAGCTGTATGCGCCAATACACTGGGGTATTCCCCAACTTGACTCAAAAGATGTACCAGTAGTTGGTGGCGCTACGGCACTGTCAGCCTCCATCTCCCGAGAGCAGTCAAAAAAAAACTATGAAGCATCCAGGTGAATAGAGGTATAGGAACACCCCAAAACTTCTATCCTCCATATAGGTTCAGCCGCTTTAGGCCATAAGTCCTTGAGTTCAACCACACCAGAGGTCCCAGGTCCCTCGGAAGTTCTGGACAACCTCCCGCACGATTCTGGAAAATAACCCATCTTATTTGCATGTTTTTACTACATAATTATTATTATTTCTCACGGAAGATGGGTGTGACCAGGGGGTATGACCATGCACAGCAAAATCGAATTAAATATGTTATGGAAGCTCATTTAAACAAATCTCATGGAAGGGATTTCTTTGAACTTGTTATTGTGATCTACTAAATGGGGCATGTACTGAAGACTTGGCACCATGGAATTACTGTAGTAAATTAACATTTTTAAAGCATTTAGTAGTTCGTGAGGGACGATGTTCTAAGGGTGAATGATACTGCATAGTAAGCAACGGAGGGAGGGAGTGAAAAAAGAACACTGCACTACATAGCATGGACTTGACTTGGCAATTGAATTGTAGTGGAATGCGAGGAATGCAGGTGTACTGATGAAAGACTTGAAATCGAGATGGTTACATTTATCTTGCTGTTGAATAAAGGACCAAAGTGGGGTTTGCTAACTTGTGTAACGTTTACGATTATTAAATTAAACTATCGCCTTCCATTTAAATTATAAAGGATATAAATATAAAACCGATTAATAATGGTGCAGCTTAAAATACACATTATCGTAATTCCGGACGTACATCAATGCCCGGTAGTTATTGTCCTTAATTACTGCTAGAAATATACATACAAGTTTTGAATGTACCTCAATTTAATTCCGAATTCTTTATTAGTCCATTTTATATAAGACATAGGTGTCGTATCTATTATAAGATGGTTCGGGGATGGATGCGAAGGTGGGAAGTCTCCACAGTGGCGTATCTAGACTTCTTGAAATGGGGTGGGGGTTGAGGGGTGCTAATTCGCAAAATATGGGTGACCGGGCGCGAGCTTCCCTCCCCTTGAGGGCATACTGGGCATACATTTATAGCCTTATATACACAAAAAAAACGGCTCACTGGGTTACGCATGTATTTACCGATAAGCCTTATAAATTCAAATATAGAGATATATGAAATACGACATTTTCGGTGTGCTTTGTTGTTATTGACTAGAACCTTGTGCGTGTTGCCGTGTGATTATTGAGCAGCATGAGGTAAAAGTACCTGAAATTCTTGAACCCATTAGTGATTTTTTTGACCTATTTTATGTGAGGGTCTGCCGGGAGATACCGATGTGGCGGTTTCGTACAGCACTTTGGAGACTAATCAAATTCCAAGCAAAGTATTGTTATTAATATAAGATTAAAATTATGAAAACAGAACGGTACTAAATTCATGAACGTATCACGATACATCATGCGAGGAATGCAGGTGTACTGATGAAAGACTTGAAATCGAGATGGTTACATTTATCTTGCTGTTGAATAAAGGACCAAAGTGGGGTTTGCTAACTTGTGTAACGCTTACGATTATTAAATTAAAATATCGCCTTCCATTTAAATTATAAAGGATATAAATATAAAACCGATTAATAATGGTGCAGCTTAAAATACACATTATCGTAATTCCGGACGTACATCAATGCCCGGTAGTTATTGTCCTTAATTACTGCTAGAAATATACATACAAGTTTTGAATGTACCTCAATTTAATTCCGAATTCTTTATTAGTCCATTTTATATAAGACATAGGTGTCGTATCTATTATAAGATGGTTCGGGGATGGATGCGAAGGTGGGAAGTCTCCACAGTGGCGTATCTAGACTTCTTGAAATGGGGTGGGGGTTGAGGGGTGCTAATTCGCAAAATATGGGTGACCGGGCGCGAGCTTCCCTCCCCTTGAGGGCATACATTTATAGCCTTATATACACAAAAAAACGGCTCACTGGGTTACGCATGTATTTACCGATAAGCCTTATAAATTCAAATATAGAGATATATGAAATACGACATTTTCGGTGTGCTTTGTTGTTATTGACTAGAACCTTGTGCGTGTTGCCGTGTGATTATTGAGCAGCATGAGGTAAAAGTACCTGAAATTCTTGAACCCATTAGTGATTTTTTTGACCTATTTTATGTGAGGGTCTGCCGGGAGATACCGATGTGGCGGTTTCGTACAGCACTTTGGAGACTAATCAAATTCCAAGCAAATTATTGTTATTAATATAAGATTAAAATTATGGAAACAGAACGGTACTAAATTCATGAACGTATCACGATACATCAGATTCGAAATTAGATAGCGCATTATTCTGAATAAATATCTATCGAACATCACGTTTACCCTTTCAGCGTTTGCTTATCTACAAAAAAATAAATAAATAAAAAAATACAGATTTAAGCTTCTCATCCCTTTCGAACTTCTCAGCTAAATTACCATTTTTGCATTGCTCGTTTAATGTAGGCCTATTCATACTTTTAGATTGGTTAAGATTTGATAGTTTCATTTAATATGCGCTATATAAGTCTACCATTATTTATAAAAAATGTATGCATATGCCTACACTGTTGTTGCAAAACATAAATAACTGAGATGACGTTTATTGTCGTAGGCCTATCTATCGGCTCCAACTAATCCCGCCGCTGGGGCGACGGTGGCACCCCCCCCCCCGGGGGGACAGGCCTGGATCCCCATCCGACGCCAGGTCGTTGAATCAAAAATAATAATTTGCATATCCAACTTACGTTATTTTGATTGCCAATACCTATGTTGTTGTCTAAAAGCATAATTTGGGCCATAAAAGCCATGAAAACTCCTTGAACCCTACCACCAGTGATTTTTTTCTATTTTCCCGAGACCCAAATCGAGGCTGGTCGACAACTTGGTTCGATCCGTCAGACATGTCATGCCCCTTGTCGGCAAATTTCTGGAGCCACTGATGATCATATCACCTTATTTTGTCAATTTAATCTAATTATTGCTGCAATAACTGACAGTTTTTTTTATTATTTTTTTTTTATTTTTTATTTTTTTATAAGAACACATTTTATAAAAGAAGACTGAAATCGCTTAAAAATTAAGAACAAAATATGAAAAACTGAGGTTGAGGTAAAATGTTAAATGAAGTTTTTATTTTTTCAAATAGAAAAACAACAGATCTTATCTGAACCTTATTTGCTGTGACTATGTAATACCCAGTGTACAGTACAGCAATATACTGACATACAATATTAATGTTTGAAAGGTGTGTAAAAATAAGAACAAAATAAAAACATTTCGAGTCTGAGCTAAAGAAGATAAGAACACTGTGCATGGGCAAATTGTACTGGTTCCTAATTTTAAAAAAAATGTGTAGTTGACTTTTAGTTGATTAGGCATAATATAATAACTACATTCATAAATCCATATTTACATCGCTGTAACATTGCCTGCGCAGTGCGCGCGTGTGTGTAAAGGGATTGGTGCATGTGTGACGTGAGTGTATGCTTTTGTTTTTTGTTGGTGGTGGTGGTGGGGGGGGGGTTTCTTCTGGCCTCTTCTTCTGGTATGGAATAATACTTATTATTTACGGGATTCACTTGAACTACTTCGTTCAGGTTAGTTGGTTAGTTTTCTTCCGGCGTCAGCACGTTTTTGTTCGTGACTATTGGATAGAATTCTAGCAGGCGATCGGACATTCCGGGCCTCCTTCCGAGGACGAAGGTTACCGTTGCCGCAGGTGAGCTGTGCGCAGGTGTACTGCCGTGGATAGCATCATGTCTTTACATATTCATTCTATAAATAACTTAAGTCGATGAGTTGAGGTGAATGCTCGGCTTTGCGTGTTCACAGGCTTTGGTAGTGTACTGTAATAAGTTTATAACCCTATAGAAAGTCAACAATGATTTATAAATAGATGCGTTCCCCTGTTATACAGGCCTGTTTAGATAGGCCTATGTGCACCATTTTATATTGTTTATGTCGCCGTTATACAGGCCTTTACATTTTTTAAAAACTTTCATTTATATTGCTTAAATTGGTTTATGGGCTTAAATGTTCAAAAACATTCCATCACTCCACCCTGATTTTCTCGATGCTTAGAGTCCGCCCTAGTCGTACTTCTCGTACGGACCAAGCTAATAAATTTATCAAAACTCGATGTAGCATAGATATATTGTTATTAAACGGGATTTTTTTTTAATACGAAAAACTAAATGCCAACGCCGCCGGGGCTGAAATGCAATGTCCTGACTCGTGACGAACATTTTATCATGAAATAAATTATGTGAAAGAATGCGACTTTAGCTACCTTAAGGCAACCACGAATGTTTGATCACGACTAGATCTAAATATAGAGCTGATATATTGGCCTATTTAAAGAATTCATTTTGTAGGCCTAGTGATAATTGATACTTCTGGCAACGGGTAAAAAATAATCGCATTAAAGAGCCTCAAGATAAAAAGGAATAATATCCTCGAAAAAAGTCAATAAATCCAAGAAAGTATAAACAAATTATACCTCCTTGACTATAGGCCTAATAATTGGCTTATTTTTTTTTTTTTTTTTTTTTTTTTTACCAAGTATCTTTTTTAAAAGACATGGTAACCAATACAGTACGCGCCTGGTACCTGTATCTTGGAATCAATTTGCTGAAGCCACACAACATTTCATGTCAATATTTCCGTCGTGGAATATATTATCTCATAGTAACTTCGTACAGTATACTGTACATATTTGATTAATACAGTACTTTCTTAGTAGATTGACTTTATAATAATACTGAATTGTTTATTCAGCCTCTGCCACCAAATCACTTCCACAGATCTATCCAAACATTGGAAATGCAATCGGGATATCATCGCAAAACTAAATATTTTGGGTCGGCAGTAGGTCACTTTGAATTTGTCCAACATATGGTTAAAATTTGTTACATTATTTCATTGGGGTCAATGGTTAATAACTTTGATAAAATGTCAGCAAATTCCACTGCAATATGTGACAGTAGTTCAAATTAATGATTACGGTTCGAAAGAAATTCGCTTTTTGTAACGGTAGGCACGGTAAGCAACATCCAGTGATGTTACTGGGTAGACACAAACTAGTTCTGTACTTCCTATACCAGGTTAAATAAGTAATAAGGGGCCTAGTTATAAATCATAATTTTTAACCGGGATGATTCAAATATTATCGAAGGCACCAAATGAAAAATAATCAATACTAACTTTACAAAATAAGAAAGTTGCGAGATTCTTCTTGAATAAAACAAAATTTTCGGACTGTTAACAGAAATGGGTAACTGATTCCAGAGGAGGGGGAAGCTAAACAGAAACAATTGACTAAATTTGTATGTTTATTTTTAAGTGAACGGACTTGCACAATTCGTTTATTATAGGAACGGAATGCACGGGAACATAGCGCGTAAAAAACTCTAAACAATATGATGATTGTTTAAATAAGAGTGACTTAAAAACAAGTGAAAGTAGTTTAAAATGAGTTGAGTTTCTTTTTAAGTGCGTACAGTAAAGCTGACCCCATAAGGAATACAAAGATTAGGCCTATAACATATATAAATAGATTAAATAGAAATAAAGATAATGATAGAAACAATTTAGTACGGTATACGCAGATGACGATGATATGATTTCAGTTCCACCGTCAAGTTTTTCTGCAAAGTTCTCATTGCTGCTGTGGTTTTTCTCACGGAAAATAATAATTTAAATAATTTAATTAATTTATTAATTCATTCATTAATTTTAATTTGTGACAAGCATTTGTTTGCTGTAGGCCTAGGCCTACTACGAGTACTTAAGCAAACACAAAACGTTATTATAACATTAGCGAACGTCGTGGTTAGGTACGGTTTGTCGGAAAATAACGTAACACCGCACCTATGTTTGGAATGATTAATCAGAAATCAGAAATTCAATGAGTGACTAGAAAATGGAAGCAATTGGGTGTGGCGGGAGTTTCTAAGAGAGATGGAACAATTACGGCGTGAAGGAAGAGGTGTAGGGGGTGAGTTGCGTTTTTGGCAATCTTAGAAAGTGAACTATAAAACATTTCTGTCTAACTTCAAATGAAGATACATTATTTATTTTTTTTTTTATTATTTTATTGTTATTTGTTTTTTCTCAGTTGGCCTATATTAGTTCTCTGTAAAGCGCATAGGGGCAATGTGCAATATGCGCTCTATAAATATAACATTATTATTATTATTATAAGACGAAAGAATAGCAGCAAATTTAGACGAGCAGGCAAAGGCATTGACAATCTTAGAAGTCACATTTAGGAAAACCATAAACGGAAGATGCGTATTCAACTCTGGATTGGATGTTGATTATAAATTTCAATGTACATCATTAACTGGTTTGATGTTTTACATTATGTCTTTACATTATTATAACTTTAATTTTTTTTTTAAGTCTAACAATTTAATTAGGCCTATATAAACTATAAAAATAATAAAAATATTACTTTATTTTTATTATTTCTAAAAAAATAAATTATATAAAATATAAAAATAATAAAAATATTACTTTATTTTTATATAAAATATAAAAATAATAAAAATAAATAATATGGGTAGGCCTATGGTCATAACATATATAAA
>NW_022703366.1:419227-498883 GCF_011630105.1 Anneissia japonica | reverse complement strand
GATTACATCTCGATTGATAGTCTGTTCCACTAGTGAATATCGTATTCGACTTCCGGACATTAAAGTCTTAAAGTTCAAATTCAAGTTCATTGCATTGGTCATGTTGGTCATATACAGTAATACATACAATACATGAAATTTCCCGGAAAAATGAATAACGATACTAATATACTAAAATATAAGAAACAGAGCACATATTGCGCAGAATAACACCTGTCTCTTATACACATCTAGATGTGTATAAGAGACAGATAATTAGGCTTATTAGGTCTATTAATATTGTTATCAAATACATACACTTGTATATAGCGTTATTAATATAAAAAACAGTAGTCAGTAATAATACATATTTATATCAATTCAGATTGCAATAGAACAAGATATGCATAAGGTAAATGTGAAGGCTTACTGGTATAGGCCTACGTTACTAAAGGAATCGGCAATAGGTTACCAATTATGGTTGCACCTTAAATATGTTCAGAGATACCAAATCATAATTTTGCAGAATCTAACGTGATTTAATTGGTCAACGTTCCCTAAAGTCAGTTGCAGTATTTAACCTCACGTGAAACTATGTTGACGCTTCTATAATTAATAATATTTTATAACTCTCAACATTGACCTAATGAGCAGGTATTCGAACAATATTGCTACTGCAGTCAGAATGTCTGTCATTGTATTATTTTTAAAACTTCTCTCGTCTCTAAGGATTAAAAAGGAGAATCCACAAGCGATCGATTAATATCATATCTTGCAGGATCAGACTTCTAGCCTAGGAATGGAATTAAAAACACAGCTCTATACACTATAACTCGTTTTGTTTTGTCCCGTAAATAAAGATCCCGGGTCCCCCAGGGCCAAATGTATGCCTAGTTTGTATAGGTGACTACATGCCAAGTCGTATGCACTAGTTATATACTGTCCATATTGATTAGTGATTCTAGGGTATTACGTGGTATCAAATATCGCGCTCACACGCGCGTAAACTTCCTATAAATCATTGCCCATTTTGTCGGGTCGTCTATACTTTCCTCGAACGAATATATTTTGGTATGAAGTTTAGTTGAAGAATCAACAATTCATCGAAAGTAGGCAGGTGGTAACTGGTAAGACTAATGTAGTTTCTTTTTACATTGCGTGACTTGAGTGGATTATCATCGTTTGTCGAATTAAAAACACTCTGAACGGAAATGAGGAACGATCGAGTTACTAAGTTTGTTGTAGCAGATTCTACGTCATTATTGACACGGTGTGAGAGACATATCACAGATCCTATGGTCAATGATGACATTCCATGTGTCAGGACTGGTTGGGGTGTCATGAAGCCAATCAGCTGCAGTGTCAAAGTCGTAACTGTATTCACACTGTATTTGTCATTTTTAATAAGAATATCCGGTCCTTCGCATAGCACAACAATTAGAGGAATTCCGTGATGAATTCGAATCCCATTCGAAGCAATCATTTTCATTCTCTTTTTGAAGGAACAGCACTAGCCATTGAAGGAACAGCACTAGCTCTCGTTTTCTACATCTACATTAATGTATATATTAATCTTATATCATAATTGCCTAATTGTATATAACAATTTTCCAATTTTATGAAACTACTTTGCTTTTATAAATTTGATTATTGAATTTTTAAATAATATTTTTTTCGGGGGGATTTTTCCTGTTTTTTCCTGCGATTTTGATTTTTGAACCTAAAATAAAGATTATTTTGAATTTCAATTTGAAAGTAGGCCTACTAATTGGAATTATTACGATATTCCCCCTTATTATTAAACTACAAAACATAATGAAGAGATAGGCCTACCTTTATAATGATTAGGTCTATGTTAGAGATAAAATTCTAAATTGTGTGCTGGTAATACCGAACATGCATTGTTGGCCTATACGAAAAAAAGAAAAAATCTAGAAGTGTGTAAAAAAAAATCACCCCAAATAAACATATGTCAAGGGGAGATGATGTCGTGCAATACAATATCAGGTGTGCCGAGTGTTAATATAAATGCATAAAATTATACAAATCTTTGACACATGTTAATTGTAGAGTTGATGCAGCTGTCCCAGACCGTCTTCACTCACATTATTTTTATAAAATCAACGAGGAATGGTACGTAGGCCTATCTTAATTTTCCACAGAAATTATTTTCGGTTGCCCGTGGCATTTATAACATTGTTATCAATACACGCAACATTATAAAACCGCCTTTCATCATCTCACATGTTTAGTAACGTAAAAACAAAAAATCTGGCGCCCATTGAGTGTGAACTTTTTGATGAATAGATTGTGATGAGTAAGCCCATAAGTATAAGGCACGGATCCATATATAATAATTTGTAGAATTTCTACTGTTTAATTTTTGTAATTTACAAATATTTTAGAAATTTATAAACAAAAATAAAAGGAGAGGAAAATACTGAACAGATTACATCTCGATTGATACTGAAGCTTGAATATTTCATAAAGTCTGTTCCACTAGTGAATATCGTATTCGACTTCCGGACATTAAAGTCTTAAAGTTCAAATTCAAGTTCATTGCATTGGTCATGTTGGTCATATACAGTAATACATACAATACATGAAATTTGCTTTCCCGGAAAAATGAATAACGATACTAATATACTAAAATATAAGAAACAGAGCACATATTGCGCAGAATAACACACTAAAATATTAAAAAGTAACATTATCTAACAAACCTCGTTTAACATCTTTTTATTTATTTTTTAAATTTATTTATTGCACCTCCAACAGTGTAAACACCAATTACAGGATAGAAATATAAAATATACAGTAAAAAACTTACACAATATAAGTAAAAAGCCAAAATTATTACAATAAAGATTGTATAAAAGACGCGAATGTAATACACTTGAACTACAATGAACAATATCAAATTCAAGATTATCACAAACACAATTATTATAAAGTGAAAACAATCTACAAAATATACCATTTTTACAAACATTGTTAATTGCACTAGGAATAAATCAGTCTTTGTTAATGAGGTATCAATTTTACTCGATAAAAATATGGAGATGTTTGTCTCTCTGGTTCTCTTCATTGCTAAGCTCCAGTAACTGCACTCCACTCCACTTTCTTTGGTTCTGCTAGACTGAACGATTTGAAGCAAATTTATGATGGGATCCTTCTGTCGTTGTTTTTTAATCGCCGAGAAGACTTTACAGAAAGAATAATTTATAATTTCGTCATCTCTTTTCATCATTCAAAACTTACCTTACAGACATAAACAGTACCGTACGTTCTTACATTCGAATATTGTGATACTCTGTAGACTAATTACAGGGAGCGTTTTTCTTTTTTTAATGGGAAAAATCTGACATTAGCTACCTGGGGATTTGAACCCAGGGTCCTGGAGTTTATTACTATCAGTATTTTTATTATTATTATTATTATTATTATTATTATTATTATTATTATTATTATTGTTGTTGATACTGTAGCCATCAACGCTGCTTTCATCATCGTCGTCATCGCTGTCGTCGTCGCCGTCATGGTCACCTTTATCTCGAATGACAATATAATTATTAAATTATTAAAATTAAATATTTGTATTATTTATTTGGTTATTCAGGAAAATTATCAGCTTTCAATTGAAAATTAGAATGAAATTTCATCGCCAATTAACAGTACAGTAATGTATATTACAATAGATACTGAAATCTGGTAGCTTCCAATGTCTGTTATAAGTCGATCGTGACGTCAACACTGTAACTCCCAATTTTATCTTCCTATCCCCAACCATGCAATAATTTTTCATTAGTTCACAGTTCGCTTGATCTTTGTTCAGTCCGTGTGCAAAAATTCCAATTAAACTTGAATGCCTATATATGGTCATTATGTGATGTCATCTTGACCGTATTTAGGCATGTCACATGCTTGTGTCAAATAACATTTGATAGTCTGGACAAACAGGGCTTTAGAGGCGATCAACCTGGACAATGAAAGAAAGATAGCCAACTCAAAATTACAAAATGTGACAACTGCCCCTTTATTCCAAATATTTCATGCACTCTTGTTTCACAAATATACAAGCATAATTTACATTTGACCTACAACCTTTTAGGATACATCAAATTCTAATTACACATACAAGTTGTTTCAAATGTGCGGAACATGTTTCTTTGCTGCTTCAAGCAATGTCACACAAAATTATGTGACAATGGAGATTCAAATAATGCCATGCGTACATTCACACACAGTGTCACACTACGTTCTTGCTCTTTGGTTCACAATACAATCTAGGCCTTATTTATTTCTGGAATATTTGAAAAATAGTGGAATTCAGACATTACAGTGTAACCAAGGGATAGCATTACTTCTTACTGTACATAAACCTAAATTGTAACTGCATTAAAAATAATACCGAAACTAAATATATGATAAAACAAAGGTTTAATCATAATGGAAAGCTATTCTTTCATTAATAGCAAATAACATCGCTGATTGCTTGGAACCAGGAAGAAAGGTAGTAGCACCACACCACTGTGGGAGTAAGTACAAGTCAACCTGAGAAGGCAACCACAATGCATCAGGCCTACATGTACGGTTACCACACTAACATGTTACGACCATCTCTTTTGGAAGTAAAGTTTTGGATACATTTAGACGTTTTCCTCCACATGAGTGAAGACAACGTTAAATAACTGCATGCTGATACATACAGGTACCTCAAAACTATGTGACTATGCGACAACTACATAGGAGGATGTAGCTGTTGAATGCAAAAGGAATCCATCATTAAACATATAAGTGTGAATTTTATTAATCTTCAAAAAAAGTCTACAATTATCTTTAGAGATGGAATTTTATATGATTGCAATTTAAATGAACCCTCCAGAAACAACTGATAAAAATACTTTCCAACATCAATATGGGATTTGTTTTGAATTTTGTACATTATCTGAAATGTACTGTACCATTGTTTAATATATTATCTGAGCATTTGATATAATTATAAACTCACTTCGTTTCTCTATATGGGCTTCACACACATTTTTTCATTCGGTGGCCAAAATCTACATAACATAATACAATTTTATTATATAGTTGAAAAGAATGCAATAAACTATAAAAATATATGACTTGTTAATACATTAGCCTCTTACACTGCGTTATTACATAACAATGAATCCATTTAAAAACATCATACACAAATACAATTCATATCTGAGGGAATAAATCCCATATCCCATATGTTTTATCTAATTGTTGATGAAACAACTAAAATCTTCCCACCCACAATATTATCTTTAAAAAAAATGCAACTTTTAAAAAGCCAAGATTGGCAAGAGAGAGTGTTTTGTTATTGTGTTTTATCACTTTTTCATCATCATTTCTTTGAGCGGCGAATATTTTGGAGATCATATATCCAGATTATTTTCTGTTTTTTAAGAAGCATGATATTAACTGTGGTCTCAAATATAGTATTAAATCAACAATGTCACTATCAGCATACATATATTATTTTGATGACTAGGGCAAAAAATCATTTAAAATGAATATTTATAATAATGATAACAACAAAATATTTTTCTATAATAATAATTATAATAGTAATAATACTTAAATGGCAATTATAATAATATATTTAATTTGGGTATATCAAAATAATCAGAAAGCAACATCTAAAAATAGCCAATAACATTAAAACTTAAAAATATTAATAACTTATTTTGAAGGTATAATTGTTTGATGCTAAATTAAAAGCATTAGCCTTTTTTCCCCAGACAGATTTTTCATGGCCAAAAACATTTTCATTTATGATTTCCGAGAGGAGTAACTAGTTCCCACTGACATTCCAATTTTCATACCTTATACACTTAATTTTTATGATTCTCTTAATTAATAAAGAAGTTTAACAGTAAAGTATAAAACTGTCACATAAACAATATATTCTCTGTAGATTTACTTCTAAAACTTAATCAGCAATTAAATAAATCTATCATCGCATCATATAAATGCATCTATTATATATTTGATATATAGTATAATAAACCAAGAGAAATCAAGTTCTCTTAGACTCATACTTATCATTCCTTAATATCATTAAGCTGAGCTTAATCAAATAATTATTTTATCACTGAGAATTAATTAAATTGTAATCATTTTCATAGGTTCACATTTCCTTAAATTAAAACAGAACCCAGAATAATTTACCTGTAAAATATTTAATCATTGTTTTTCCAATAATATTGTTCCTAATCAAATTTTGTTTGAAAGTATTTTGTAAAAAGTATGGAATCTGTAATTACTATATTAAATTTTCTTGAAACATAAACGCCTACTGTCTTTTCACAAGACCCTACTTCCAAAATCTATTTATACACATTTTGGTTGTAAAAACAATGAAAGTTTATCGCCATGATTATTACAGCTACAAAAAAAGAAGACGAATTCCCAAAACTTACAATCATCATATTGGATATGTATCTAAAACCTTTGGTATAAGTTAGTTTTACGAATGTATAAAAAGAACAATATGCAAATTTAAATTACATTGTTACATGTTGATATTTTATAATGGAAAAAAGAATGGATTTCCTAGCAACCAAAAGCTAAAGAATTGACAAAGTTCCTTAAATACCATTAAATATTAAAAATATATTGAAGTATACAGCAACACAGAAAGCTGCAAAATTAGGAAGTTGGAATATTTAATTTTAATTCATATTGTTTTCTCAGTTTATTATACAGTCTCTTAGCTACATAACATGTGCATATGCTATCAGATTTATATCTGATTCACTTAAGTATGTCTGATACTAAAAGTACTTCCAACCTTCATGGACATTTTCTTGATCAAACACAGCATTTGAAGCGGGGCATTCACTATCTGTTCAAAACAAAAGTTGTCTGACAGACAAACAATTGCTTGTATATATCAATCAGACTGTAAAGGCTACCTCAGACTTATTTTCTTATAATACCAACTCAAAATTTAATGAGCATATCATTCAGGTATAAAGACATCTCTTTTAGAGTGCGCATGACTGAATACTAAATACACACAATCACACACATTAACACTGAGGCAAATTTGTACATCAAAAAAAAAAACAGGACGATAGGTTAAATAAGCTACTTAACCATTTATTACTAGCACCAAGACGCATATTTTTATTTATAGTACTTTCTCTCCATGGTGTAGACTGCCACCACACATTCAAACTTCTTTAGGCTTTAACACAGACCCTTCAAATTTTGATACGAGTATGTACAATGCACAGATCAATAGACTCAAGCACACGCTCTTGTATATATACACACACACACTCATGCTGGAACGAAAAAAGCATATGTGCGTTAAACAGGTTGAATACTTTTGCCAACACCATAGTAGTCGCTTAACCGTTTCATATCAATAGAGTCCAGATTCCTTTTTGTATCTTGAAACATATTCCCCTGTACTTTATTTTCCTTAAAGTTGGCAGAATCACGGATAGAATCCCTGTTACTGTTCTTAACGTCCACATTCTTTTTCTTTATTGACATGATTGTGACAGGAGGCGGTGGTAGTGGTTTCGATTTAATTTGATAGTCCACATGATGCCTCCATTTTGTGACGTACAAAAACATTGCAATAACAATCAATACAGCCAAGAGGACAACAAGAATTGCCAATGCTACCGGAAGAACTGGAAATGAAGAAGGCTCTGAATCTGCCTCTGGGATTGTTATTCTAGTTGGCACTGCAAAAACAAATATCAGTATCATGTTATCAATAACATATTAAATGATGGCTTTGAAATATAGTGGATATTTAATTCATTATGGGTGAAATATTAATGTGTATAACAACAATGATAGTAAAAAAAAACACTAAAAAATATATAAAATAATTATATAAACCACAATAATTATAATGTAACAAGAATATCAAGATAACAATAGTATATGTTACAACAGGATTCTGTCATGGCCCTTGTTGTTGGACACAAGGTTGCTGAATTGAAGTAGAAAATTGCAAATAAAACCAAAGGTATTAATTTAAAAAAAATAATTATAATAATTTTGTTCAATAATAATAACATAGAAAAAAAATGACAATGTATCAAGAGGTTATTCTACTTATGATATGGATCAAGATGGATGGAAAATTGTTTTTTAAATCTTGAAATTCTTCAAGAAGTGTTATATATTGATATTTACAAATAAATTGTCCTATGTTTATTGTTTAACTGTGTATGCCTGACATATACATACACATTACAAAATTCAAATGAATAGAAACAACCAACAAATGATAGAGGGGCCTACCTAGAGTGTACAATTTAAATGGATTTCTTGGTCTCGCTCTATCTGATAATGTTTTGCTTGTTGTTCTCCCACCTACAGTAAATGAAGGCAATAAATAATACAAGGGTTATAATGCACTCATGTCATATAACATATTAATTCACAGATCTTATTTTAATAATAATGTACTGTGGATAATAATAATAATAATAGTAATAATAATAATAATGGTAATAATAATAATAATTATTATTGTTGTTGTTGTTGTTGTTGTTGTTATTATTATTATTTTTATTTTGAATCCACAAACAATATACACTCATTGTGCTGTTATTTCTTATAATATTGAAAATATCACATACTTAAAAAAAGAAGAAATAAATAATAATAAATGTGACAAAGCAGCAACTAATATACAGTACTAACTTTTTTGAACTACAGAGTCAGTGATCAATAAACAAAGCCTCAAGTTGAGGCAATTTATTGTGTCTCAGCATACAGAAAATAGAACACATTATTTTCTCTGTGGTCTCAGTGAATATCAAAGCTGTGTATTTGTCTGAATCATTGCTCTATCTGAAAGAACCCTACACAAATAATGGGCCGGTGGTGTGATACACACCTCTAAAATTGATGCAATTTTCAAAAATTAATAATCTAAATATGTATTATCTAATACATTCTTTCATGCGGCTTCAATTATGGTTAAAAAGCACAGGTTATTAAAACCCTGCAAACATTAATTTACTCCTATTATAGGTTCTCCACAACAATAGGCTGCAGCACTCGTGCAGTTACATGACCAATTTGAAGCAAACGCTGTGGCTAATTGCACAAGATGTGTATAAATTACCTGGAAATTTCAGCGTGATTACAGACGGGGTATTTTCACCACCTGGGAAGAAGAGAACAGGTGCAGAAAAAATGAGAAACTATTACAGGTGATATGGGTATGAGAGTACTCTACGGCATTGCTATTTATACCCAATGTTCTGCATTTAACAGCTGAGTAAAATAGCACTTAAGTTGATTATCTTTTTAATGCTTTGTATTAGAGCCATGTTTTGTTAGGGTTGTCATCACACAACTGTGAGGTAATAAGGGTGTTACGAAAACACTTCGCTCATTTTTGAAATTAAGATTGCAGTTTCATGTAATTTTGTGTGAGCTCACATTAATCCTGTCATTCACTTAGAGTGTAATTATCCTGATCTCATCATGTTGGTCATTGTATTGCTATATACATAAAATTGAGCTTAGAGCAAGCCGAGTTTGATTCATCATATGACATAGCGACGCAGTGTGCACGCCTTAAAGGAACACCAGTTTTATTATCTTTTATTATTATTTTAATGATAAATACATCCATTAATTTAAACAATGATGTTGATAAATATTATTCTAAACCATTTGTACATCATTTTAATCTTCATCACATTATAATTACTTAAACATGTCCAAAACCCAAAACACATACAGTACATTCTATTTCCTTTGACAGAGATGATATAATGCTCACTTAAATCATCAAAAAACATTGGAAAAACTGTGATCATCAGTATTCTAAGTAACATTTCTTTTAATAAAATACTGTCAGCTATGGAAAAAAACATTCAATTAAACATTAAATTGTTTATTTGAATATTTCAAATAAATTATCATCTTCCAATAAGACAGACTATAAATAACACATTATTTTGCTTTTCTTATAGTTTCTTTTATTCATTAAAAACTCACCAGCATTACAGAAACTTACCTGAGGGACATTTTTTACAGCATTCTCCAGGTAACATAACTGGATTTTTGCACTTCAGTTGCGGACATTCTGGTAGAGTGCAGACTGGTATGCCCTGTTGACAAACACAGAGAATACAGCGATCTGTAGTCCAATGCTGGCCATCCAAGTACACGGCACCAGAAATCTCACAGGTTTTCTCTGGTTCTGATGGAAGTAAATGAATATATTATTTAGTCTCAATATAGAAATAAATGTCTACCCTAAAAAAGTATTCAATTATGTTTTATTTATTTATTTTTTTTAAACTACTAAATACCGCTCTACATCTGCTACAGCAGCCAATGACTACCCCTCTATGCAATTTAGCACAACAATGTTGCAAGTTATCGGTTATTCTCTTATCCTTACCATTTAAGTTTTGTGTAGTTAATGACAAAAAATTATATATAGTGTAGAACCTGACCTTGTAAACAGGACGGGCAACACTGTCCCTTCCTCAATACGGGTGTCTTACAGTTAGCTGGTGGACAGGTGTTGGAATAACATGTGACTTCACCCATCTCACATTTACAGCTCGTACAATCGTCCTCTTTCCAGGTGGAACCATCTTCATACACAAGACCATCAGTCTCCTCGCATGGCATGTTCTCTGTATCGCCTGAACCATCAGTGTGGATATCTGTATATACCATAACAATAACAGGAAATTAAATTAATTCATCAACTCAGTGTTGTTTTACATCTTGAATCAAAAACCATCAATTTCATAATTTAATTCACCATACTACATGCAGGAATTTTTAAGTCACTAGCTAGGTCAACTCCCCAAGGACTCCTCTAAACCCTACTGTAGGGTTCTACGGGACTCTCTGGACTCTGGATCTCACAGGAAAAGACTTACGTGATACAGATTACAGACCTAAGTCAAATGTAGGGCATCATTTTAAATGATTTTCATATTTAAAGTTAAAATGAGAATCATTAACTCAGAAAAAAAATTATCTGTGTTTGAATTTGAAGCTATTACCTGAACAGTGAGGGCAGCATTTGTTTTCATCAATGCTTGGATGATCACAAGGTAATGGCGGGCACGCCTCAACAGAACATAAGACATGGCCGTTGTGACACACGCACTTGGTGCACATGTCGATGTGCCAGGTTTCCCCTTCTACGTAGTAATGGCCTCCTGTCGAGTGACATACCTTCAGATTTATATGCGGGATAGTGTTTGATTCCGAATCTATAAAAAGCAAGTAGATTAGAGGTATAATAATTCCCGTCATACGGAACAGTAAGTTGCATTAGTAATGTTCATTAATTTCTTTATGTACACACAGAAACAACACTTGGGTGAATGAATCCAGGTAATGATCTAGATAACAAACAAGAGCATGAAAATTACAATTTTCAGCATGGACTGTCTGTCATCAGCTAAATAATTGAAAAATTAAAAAAATATTTGCTTAATTTCTTCCATATTCAGGTTAAGTTATCAACTTACAATTAAAAATTTGAACGTGAAAACATTTTTTTTTTATTCATTTCTGGTTTGAAGTTAATAACTGAAACAAATTTTATTGGCAGACAGTGTATCTTTAGTCAAGTCAAAAGTCAAATCAAAATAACATTAATACATGCTCCTGAATGTGTCAGGTAAACATTTCCAACATAATAAAGATAAACATTGCTTAATTGAGCAAATACCTGGACAACTAGGACAGCATTCACCCGTTCTGATTACAGGGCTTTCACAAGCTGGAACGGTGCATGCGATAAGTGTGCACATTTCTTGTCCATTGTGGCAGTAGCATTCTCTACAGCCATCGTGCCAACTCTCACTGTCCTCGTACTGTTTGCTGAATGACTGACAGGAACCAAGGTCCACTAGAACTGTCACAGGCTTTGGAGTTTCTGTTAATTTTACTGTAAAAGTAAATGTTACTAGGTTTATAGGTTATACTCTTTAGTACATACGCGAGTACAAATTACATTATTACGCCACAATTGCACCTATGGCTATTGATATTGTGCTGTTACGGAACTCTTGATGCTAAGTAAACTGTGCTACACTTGAATTAACACAAATGGCGGTTGGATATGTCATTGTAGTACTGACTTTAATAGGACTATATGATATACCCTCACAATAAATTTCAAAAAACTGACACTCCATAAACCAAAAAAATAAATAGTGAACCAGGGTTTTAATCAGAATTTTTAAAATAACTGGAATGGGTGATAGGATATTGACAAATAAATGTATCCATAACACTGCATTACCTGCACATCGGCATATGTTACAGCCGCGGTCATTTTTCTTGAAGCCATTGGGGCATTGAAGGGTACAATCAGTCAAATCGGGGCACCGCTTGCATTTACACCGTGGACATCCCCATCGATCATTCTGGAACCCATAGATACAGTACTTGGAACAAGTGTTCACGGGTGAGCACTTGGCTGGATCAGACTTGCAGCTGCATATTCTGCAACCCTGACTATCCTCAGCCAATCCATTTGCACAATGAAGTGGGCAGTCACTCAGTTCAGGACAGGAAACTAGAAAGAAAATGTTTTATATAATTTATTTTTCAATATAATAATAAAATAATAATGTGCCATTTATATATTGCACAATTACTATAAATTTCCCCTATATACTAGTAAACATTTTTACCCCCTCAGTCATCGACAAACACCAATGTACAGAATCATCAGACTTACTGGTACTCACTTATACTTCTGGGTCGATAGAGCTATATGGAAAAGTGCCTTGCTTACAAAGACTCAAACAAACAGCACAGTGGTCCACAATTTATTCATTTAATCCTAAAATACCTGTATATGCATTTTCTTTAGCTTAGTACTATGATTATACTACTAGATTATTTTAAGTAATAATAGTCTCAAGTACTATAACACAAATAATCATCAGCTACCCTGGAAGGGTAATATTTGAATAATCTGCAGTCTAATAAATAATGAAATAAGGGCCATGATTACTATGCAGACTATAATCACCCTGTGCATTGATGAATGAATCAAATATCAGTATCTACCTGCTGCACAATTACACAGAGGACAGCCTTCATTGTCTTTTGTGAATCCGTGAGGACAGTCCAAACTACAGTTTAATTGTGGGCATGGAAGCGATGGAACTGTTATTATATCTGGCTCTGAAATATTAATCAATTAAATAATTAGTAGCTACAGCAGCAGCAACTACAAGTTCAATATGTAGAAAAGAGGAGTAAACTATTTTTTTTTTAGGTGAAAATGAATATTGTAAGATTTTATTACTGTTAAATTTACAAATCATTAATATACAATGGAGAGCAATTATTTCAAATATTTATTTATTTATTTAAAACCATATTTAAAGGAGGGTAGCCCATCCAGCAAAACTGATCATTTAGGGCCCTCACCATACATCAAAAATACAACTTAATAATATAACAATAAAATTTGATAAAACTATGAAAGAAAACAGGTAAATAGCATAAAAATATATCATCAGCACTCTTTATTGAGGTAAATAAATTACTAGCAAATGTAGAAATTTGACAAAAACATGCAGACATGTCTGCATACTATACCCGATTCTCATGAATTAACTTTGATTTGACAAGCTTACAAGCTATTTTACCTGATCTGCGATCCAACACAGGTGTGCAGGATCAAAGGCTAAGCATAATCTAAGCAAGGAAAGGTGTTGTTGATGATCCGGTTAAGATATACAACATACCATAGGTTAATGTACTGTATGTATATCTAATAGTGATTGATGTCCAAAACATACAAGTTATAATAAACACCAAGCAGCTTATACAAGCCAGAGGCCTATGGGGAGGAATACGATCACTGCCTATAAAGCCAATTTAAAACAGACGAAGCTGGCAATATTGCAGTAACAATGCTGGGATGCATACCATTTCATACCATTCAAATATTGCAGTGCCGTAATATAATGCCTTTTTCCTGTATAAATGGATTAGGTACACTGACGTGCGATTGGTAGTGTCGCTTGTATAAACAACTTCTCTTCTACTTGCCATCTTTATTTAGACAAAATAAAGTAATATTGAAGGAATGAGACCTGCAGATACATGTCGGAATGCACCGTAACCGGAATATTGCAGTTCTGAGACGGAATGCTGCACAACCCCAATATTGCGGTAACGGTTGGTTCTCATGTCCTTTTCATACTGGAGGCAATGCCAGAAAGTCTTCTGCATTTTGTATGCAAATTATATTTAATACTTTTTCAAAAAAGTTTTTTTGAAATTAAAAAAAAAAAAAATCATTAAATTCTAAGTCTTTAGAGTCAAACTTTCAACCATCTAAAGGTGCCAGCTACAATATTTTGTGCCTCAGCCTCGGTTGAGGCTGAGGTGGTCTGGACATTCAATCTGTGAAATCCCTCTCACAGGCCTCCCTATATTTTCTATTCTTAGATCGACTAATGCAATTAATACAATTTTAATATCAAAAACCTGAATAATGAGCAGCTGGAGACATACCAATACCTGATCACATGGATGATTAAATTATTAATTAAAGGAGAAATATTATACAACCTGTCCTCTGTCAGGTATATAATTTCTTTGGGGGGTTTTCTATCTTATTTTTTTATATAGTATAAATTACGTTGTCTCTCTTCTAACGTAATTTGAGAAAGAACAAACAAAATGAAATGCCACTGACGTCTATTGATTGGACAAGGGGTTTCAAGAGTGGATATAAATGTAAACTATACACTCCTGGGAATTAAAGGATTTTAATCAGCTAATACTTTGAATACAAATAAACTCCCCCGAAAAAAATCAGTCAATGTGTCTACTAATATTCATACTTTCAATAAAAATCAGTCAATATGTCTACGAATACTCAACACTTAACTATGTGTCACAGACAAAGGTAAATAATGTGAGTTAAGTACAAATAGACAGTTGATAGGGGGAAGGCTGCTCGGTGGTGACTAGACTACAGAGAGACTAATTAGTATTATGTTTAGTTATATGACCTAAAGTAAAATATGAACTTTGATGATCTTTAGAAAACAAGTGTCAATCACAAGTATTTATAGGTAACCACTAATGATTTAATAAGATGTACATAACATTGCCATTTCAAGTAGATCATCAGGTATTCGTTCCTATGGCTGCATGTCTAAAAATAAATTTTAACATAGCAATGCGAGAAACATGAATATGATATATGTTTAGCAATAACTGTCAACTTACCATCACATACAGGACAGCAAACTCCCGGTATCTTCTTCGCATTCATGCACGTGATTGCGCAGGAAGCACCAGTACATTGAACCTTGCCCTGTACGCAACGACATGTTGTACAGTCATCATGATCCCACTCATCACCATGTTCGTAGAGCCCTTCGTCAACCTCGCATAAGGCTTTTAAAATCGTTGGTGGGATAGTGAAGTCTTGACAATCTGGAATAGGCATACAACGTGAAATGCCATTCCAGCACTCGCACCTGCGACAAGTTTCAGGTTGCCACGTCTCTCTATGCCTGTACGGGATTCCTTGATAAGTACAGCCATCCTTTATTGACTCTAAAAAAGAGGAAATTCAGCAGTGAGCAATGCTTATCATTACCAAAGTAAACCACAATAACAACAAAATCACAATAGCTACACACGACAAGATTATTTGGTTTATGATAATAAAATCAACAAAACTCTTATCAAAATGTAAGCCATGCACACACAGAGGCCGTTGAGTCTATCGCCGAATTCTGTGAGTGCTTGACAATGAGAAGTTATCTGATAATTGTTGGTGACAGACTAAGCCGAATGTGATTCATTCCTCATTCACGTTCTTCATGGAATTGTATCTACCGTCAACTGTAGCTTCACAGACTGGATGATTTTCACAGATATCAAGTTTACCATTACAAATTTGTTGTCATGGTGTTAATAATAATAATAATAATAATAATAATAATAATAATAATAATAATAATATTTTGTTTTTCACCAATTTGAAAATTAATAATATAGCATTCTATTCTAAGGTTAATAATAATAAATGATACCAAATCTGACTTAGAGTATGGTTTTAACACAGAAAATTAATGTAAAAGACTATTTTAAACCATCCCCATTAAACATTTTAAAAGTCATTACAAAATATTGTTTACTGAGAGCCCCAAGTCTTCCACAAGTCATATGAGTATCATCTTTATAATATTCTTTCCTTCTGTAAATTAGTCTTTAAAATAACATGCTTGAAAAAAAAAGAGAGTTCTATACCACTTCCGGGAACATAATCAACTAGGTATGGCAACTGATCCTACTGAATCTTTCATGGTTTTCTTTTCTAATTTTTAGATAGAAAAACAAGATCCCTTGCATTGCCTCTATCACTTAGAATATAGTTGAAATTTATATATAAAATACAAGTACAGTATGTACTTTAGCAGTGTAACTTTTCTTACAATTTAAATTGAATCATAATCTCTGACTCCAGCTTTTGTAACTGTAAATGAATCAACTTCACTGTACCTTTAATTATAAAGGAATATTTAGCAGAGTAACAGAATCTACATGAAAATGTAATGTATACTAAACTAACAAGCTCAACTTTCAAGAAACAAACTTCCATTTACTGAGCATTTTGTTCTCTTTGTGTTTAACTCTGTCCATGATCCTGAGTATTCAATGGTAAACAAATTTTGCCATGTAAGAAAGACAATGTTAATTTCTCTGGAGAGAACTAAGCAATGTAGAACAGCCAAACTGTTGACAAAAATCTGATATTTTATTCATGTTATAACAAAGCTATACAGTACATGTGCCCAGTCCAGTAAAGTACCGCAAGCTGAAATTGCTGAACATGTGGGCCAACAAAAGGGGTTCATCGAAGATGACACAGATTAAAAAGTTTAAAATTTTAATAGAAAGGAGAAATTATAAATTATAAATTATAAATTACTACTAAATATTCTGAGCCATAGTCAAAACCTTTAAATTAACATATGTAAAGGGAGGTAGATTAAATGATTTTCACTTTATCAAGGTTGATGTGGAAGATGGTACGGTAATTTTTCATTTACTGTATACGATAAGTTAGTAATTTCAATTTCCATATATTGTTTTTGCTTCCCACAATAACTTGAACAATCACTTAAAATGTTACATTTGATGAATCCTTCACATTCAACAGAAAGTACACTTGCCACTTACAGGATTGCTTTATAAGCTAAGTCTCCTTATGAGGCTTATGTGAGTAGAGCTGTTTTTTAGTCATGATAAAAAAATCCTGTGGTGACAGGATTTGAACCCAGGATCCTGGGATTGGAAAGCAAGCATCATACAAGCTACAGTTCCACTCTCTTACAGACGCATTAAATAAAATGAAAATATGCTTACGATTAATACACTTGTAAACAGGACAGCAGTTGTCAGGATCGCCTTGCCCCTCTGCTATTAACCTTAGTTCATAGCCTTCTTCACAGGTTGGCATTACACATAGCTCTGAAGCACATTCGCAGCTGTTAGGGTATAAATCAGGATTTATTATTGAGTTAATATTACAAAAAGAAATGAAAATATTCTTGTTCTGTCTACATAACATATCAGCAGTTTAAATGCTATCAAACTTTGTTGGTAGCTAAAATTACTATAAAATTTAACGACAGAAATAGTTCTATTTTATCCAAAAGAAGTACACATTGGAATTTGAACTTGATAATTACGATTAAACACAGTCATTTTGTGCCAAAGAGTACAGAAACAAGGCTATGAAGGTCTCCATGGCTAACACAGAAAAGATAAGCTCTGCCCAGTCAGTATCTGAATAGATTCATACTAATAGGGTTTATCCAATCCTGTTGAAAACTTGAACACATCAAAGAAGGGAGCATTATCATCTAGTTAAGACAAACCACCCAAAATGAAGAATGAATGTTGTCTATTTTAAGAGGAAACAAACCTACCGGCTAGGTAGCAGACAACATCCATCAGCAGACACGCCACCAGAGATGTATCGTGAATTGACCGGACACAGGCGTGGCAAACTTGGAGGACATTCAACATTACTGCAATCTGAAGAGGGGGCTAAATATGGTGAAAAGAGTGCAAAGAGATGGCATGAGGGGTGATGAACTACAATCAATGAGGTGACATGAAAACATGCAGGTAAGCATATGAATAATGAAAACATCAATCATTTGATTAGCTGTAAGTCAATTTGGCGTGCAACCAAAAAAAAAAACAAAAAAAAAACCAGTGGTGCCTGCTTTTAAGCCACTGTAGGTCGGTAAGAACTACTGTATCATATCTACAGTACCGTATATGATTTGAAATTTGATGTGAATTGTATAGGTGCAGTGAATTACTATTAAATATCAAATAACTATGAGCTCTGTTCATCACTATTAATTCCATAATTGTCTGATTCAAGCATTATCAAATTTAAGTACAAAATATCCCAATAAATGAAACTCTATGCAAATATAAAAATTACCGGTATGTAATACTTGTGTATACATAGCATTTTGCATAGTCTACTAATGGCATCAAAGAGGCTTAAATAAAAAGTGATCCCAAGAACAAAATTAAAAGAAAGTTGCTCATAACAACTGTTGGGATAACCAAAAATGGCTCCTGCTTTAGATATTTTGATTAATGTGTTTTACAGCCAATGAGAGCAGAAACTGTGATTCTAATCAGTACATTACTGTATAAAATGAGATGAACCTTACACTAAAATATTTAAAACTGAAAACATTGTTAATAGAATGAATGTGATATGAAGTAAAATGGAAAGTGAGTAAATTATATTTAACAAGCACAAGTTACAATGATAACAAAAATGAAAATGACATTGCAATTAATCTTTGTGACAGAATGTGACAAGTGAAGTTATCAAAATATTATTCAATTAACAAAATATTTTTTCGTTTATAAATGAATATCAACAATTTCAAGGCTTTTTGTAATATAATTACAAATGCAAATGCACTCTCCAATAGAGCAAATCGTTCCACCGAGTCAAAATATTACAAATGACCATTAAGTTCATTCGTTATCCCCCTTCACACCCCCTCGAAGAAACTAGCCTACGACACTGATGACCTGTTCATAATTAAGTAGACCTATATCCAGCAATCTGGAGAAGGCTTGCCACAGCACTGGGATATAATGCTGGCTGGCCATGACCCAGGTCTGACTATCTGGATGAGACACAACAGTGGAGGAACCAAAGGTGTGAAAAAGAAATTGTGGTTTATTATGTGCATATAGGGCACACTCCATTATGGTAATTTTCCCAGACTTGGGTTCTTAGCGACATGACTTACTTAGCGGACGACACTGGAAATGATCACAGCAAGTACCAGGATGTCCATCTCCTGCTGAAACGAGTACCTTCTCATAGCCGCCTGCACAAATGATATCGTCACACCTACTTGTATCACAACGGCAGGAGCGGGGCGGGTCGCAGCATTTAGTGGGGTCACTTGGAGGTATCACAGTGATGCTATCGTTTGGACATGCAACGTTTACAATGACACACTTGATGTTGGAGCAGTCTTTAGATGTGTCTTCTAGAAAGATGAAAAAAAATTATTATTTTAAAGTATGCAGAAAGAGCAATTTTGCAACAGCTGTGGTTATTGTTCAATTCCAAGTGAATTTGGCCATCAGGGCCGGATTCACTTAAACATTTTTATAAAGTTAGTTTATAACATGTACATTTTTTTCAACCATGTCAAATTTTGTCCAAGCTTAATATTCTTATTTTATTCTTACTGTATAACACAGATACTATACACACTTTTTCATAGTTAGTAAACCTGATATTTTTTAGACATTTCATTATCCTCTATGTATTTACATGTATACGTTGGCCAAAGGTTTGGTTTCTCTTGATATGTTGTTTTATTATTTTTGTCCTTTATATACTGTATATATAAAGTCGCTCATTTGACATTTACTCCTACTCAGACTTAATTTAGTCTTAATTTGTTCAACTTTTTAGATGATTTCCTCAGTGTTCTTATAAAAAAAAAAATAGTGTACTGAAGTCAGCAGTAGGCCTATCATAATATCTTTTCCATTTTACATAGTTCTTAAATTCAGTACAGTAAGGTAGAGTAGGTCAGTGTGGTAAGTAAAGGTTAAGAATCAGATGGGAAACTAACATTTTAAGAAATATAGGCCCACTGTGTATATATATATGCTATTTTTACTTGTTATTATAACATGAGAATTTGACAGTTAAGCAGTGAATTTTAAAACAGATTTTTACCAAAATTATTCTGGCCAACTCTAGGCCTAAAGTTCAAATCAAGTTTAATAGGAGTTGGGTAAACACAAGAGCAGACAGTGATGTAGTGTTTGGCCTTGGCATATTTTCATCCACAGCATTCACTCAATATTTGCACTTGAAAAAAGCAAGTACAGTATGGCCTACAGGTAATTGCAGAGCTGTAATATTAATAGAAAAGAATTTACCTCCAAGAATAAAATTTACAAATTAGTAACTAACTAGTAGAAAATGATCATTGTATGTCAATAAATGGGTGAAAAATGTGTGAAATTAAACAATTCTGCATGCTTTGAATAAATATGTAGGTGAACTAGAGATATCTGGGATAGTACAGTACTACTAAAGAATTTTTTGATAAAAATATTTGATTTTAAATTAATTCAATCTTATAACCTGTTTGTTTTTTTGTGTTTCATGTGTCTGTTTTGTAAGGCAAATTTAAATGCCTTTTTTGTTTCTTTGAGTATATAGAAACAAAGAAATATTATCAATAATAAAAAGAAAATAATGTAAAGAACAATGTTTTCAACTTGAATAAAAAAAAAAAAAAACTATGTCCCACAATATTTTTGTTGTTGTTTTACTGATGACTTAGCTTAAATCTAAATTTTTTAAAACTAACTTGTAGATTGTGTGCAATGTACTTAATTAGTACATAATATTATTGTGATACATGATGACATTTTCATATTAATTATAAGACAAATAAATTAAATTTTTAAAGCAAAAATGCCTTAAAAATATGAAGTCAAAATAAAAGTTAAAATGAATAATTAAAATGATGCACAAATTAAAATTATAGTATCGGGTTTGCAACAATTCTCAAGCATTCTTTTCCAACAAGCTGAGCTCACATGCCTTCTAATCTGTAGTGGGGTCAATTTTGTATTTATGCCCTAATTGTGACCTTGGAATGCCAATAATGCCATCAATGTCTCTAAACAGGGTTTGTTTGGCAAATTGCTGAGTGTCAGGAACATCCCCTGTGACTTGTTGCAGGATCAAGTTGGTTATAATTGACCATTGCCTGTGTAACAACTCATTTTGACACATATTTAGTAGTACTTGTCAGGACTAAAAATTGACTAATAACAAGAATAACTCTTAAAACTGGCAGGTGGCTTGTGTATGTACGCCTATACTGAAATTGTATCTTACAATTAAATAAAAATGGATGTAATAAGTGCTAATTTCAAAAATGAGTTTTTCTCATTATAAAAGTGCATTCTGCAGTTACATCTGAAGATAATTACCTTGCATAAAAACTAACAAAATTTGATTACACATTTACATCTGCAAACAATATAATGGAGATAATGTTGCTATCACTTGATTTCACAATATATTTCTTACCAATTCTGTTTTGAAAGGATATAGTACCCAGGAAAGTACCATGGAAATGACACATATTAAGTTTTTATGAGGCGCTATACTACTGATATGCTTATTGTAGCATTGGACCCTTGTGAGGGCTTTCCTCTTATGATTAACATAACATTGGATTTATTTTTTTTAATATGATTTTACACTTCAAGCTGAGGCCTACGCTAACAGTCACACAACATAATGCAGAACTTGTCTTCACTATCCTTGAATGCATTTGATAAGATCATCAATGTCTAATAGAAGAACAACTGACAGAACACAAGGCATATGCCTGACCTGAACAGTTATTAATAAATTGTTGATATGCAGCTCATTATACTATAAAACAGTATTGAAAGGGTATGTTGATCTGAGTTGACCTGGGGCTAGCCTGTAGCCAAGTCTGTAGCACATTCCAATCATGTTGGAAATAGATGAATAGTTTTAACTTTTCACTTATTAT
Source organism: Anneissia japonica (assembly GCF_011630105.1). Classification (NCBI taxonomy): domain Eukaryota; kingdom Metazoa; phylum Echinodermata; class Crinoidea; order Comatulida; family Comatulidae; genus Anneissia; species Anneissia japonica. Next base: position 476,762 of record NW_022703366.1, on the reverse strand, counting down.
ATTGGAATCAGCAGCATACATGGAAAAGATGGTAGGCCCATATCTAAAAAAATTACAGTAAGCAACTGCAAAAAAACATTGCTAAACATTTTATCAGAGACAACTGAAATTAGGTGGCACCAGCGTCAGGCGCTTAAGCCTTGACGTTGGCCATGTCTCGTTGACTGAAAAATAGTGGAACATTTAATATTCTTCCTTTTTTGAAATTTAATATTACCTCTATACTTTTCATAACCAAGACAAACCTACACATGTTGCCATCAGAACATTTTGTAAACAAAAGAGTTTGGGCTTTGAAATGTCGTGGTTTTACAATGTCCACAGAAGAGTAAAAAACAAATGTCTGCTACCCACCCAGATTGGGAGGATAAATTGGAAAATAAATAAATTGGAAAATTTGTCCTGTTTTAAACCTTTTACGACACATGGCCTATTGTATTTTTTCAGAAACTGAAAAGTTTCTCTTTAAGGGTCAACTGCCAAAAAATATTTTTCTATTAAAAAGTCATTCAAAATGTTTCCTTCTTGTCATTAGAAACTGGCCCAAAGTCAAATTCTTTGTGGTTAATATCTACGTATTGATGGGTGATATATTTATTGCCTAAGGTTCAGATTTACTTGATTTGATTGCTGCTAGTGGATTAAGTGTTAACAGAGTCATTCAAGGGTTCTTATTTACTCTCAGTTAAGTAATGAAATTCATTTTAATTAATGATCACATAAACTTGTACTTATTGCAAATGTGGCAGTCTAGTCTATGGCAGACCATTGGCAGATTTAGGAGGAAGGGGGTTTGAAACAGGCCCCCAAAAATTATATGAAAAAGCACATGTGTTTTATGGCTATTAAATAATAGCCTAGTAAGTTGGCCTAACTAAAAAAAATTAAGACCTCTGAAAATTCCTCAACCACATCTGCATCATGAAGCATTTATCTGAACTTTTTTGGTAGGGTAACAATAAACAGAATGCAACTCATTGGAAATAAATATAGTAAACAACTAAATAAAAAAATATATAATTATCAAATTGTTGGTTTGTAAATCAATGAAAACATATTTCTTTGATCTATGTAGCCTCTGAGTGTACGTTACCTGAAATTATTTCAATTAGATATTCAATATTTCAATCATATATAATTAAATAGTCAGATCCTATGCAGGCATAAAATTTTTATACTTTTTGTGCACATGAAAACAGTTTTAGGTGTTAACATAAATTCTTTAATTCTATGAAGTGTTTGTCACATAAAACTCGATAAGATAATCCTATAGCAGGCTCCCAGTGGTCAGTCACCTTTTGCATTGGCAGCTGGCCAGAGAAACAGAGGGTTATCAAATGGACATAAAGAATATCTGTTTATTGTAAGACAGCTAAAAAACAACTACTTGGATGGAGGAATCTTGATGTATTGTATAGACCAAATTTTTATCGGGTTTATTTTGAAACAGCGCCGCCAACGTCTCGCAACTCACTGAAGGACATCCAAGGAGTCAAGTAGAGCGCCGCGCGCACACTGGTAACTACGTAGTGCAAAGTGCGTAGGTCTCTGGAAGTCCCCCACCGGCAGTTTTCAGGTTATCAGAAATTTTCATTTCCAAATTTCGTCAAAATGCTGTATAGATATATAAGCTTAGACTTTGTTTTTGTGTCCTTTTTTAATACACATTATGATAATAACTAATGGTAATGACAATTGATAAAGATGATAATGTTGATGATGATGACAAACATAATAACAACAATAATAAAAATAATGTAAATAATTTAAAAGTATGATTATTTTTCACTCTAAAAAATTATTGTTTATTGCAGTATTGATCGTTGATTATAGGTGATGTATGACAATAATTAGGATGTCATTGATGACAATGATGATAATGACATTGATGAAAATCCTTTAAGAAAATTGAAACATCATACTTTAATATTTTATATTTCATCTTTTTATTAAATAATAAGAAAATGTTATTATTCAATTCACTTATTTCTAAAGTAGATTATATTTTTTTGCAATGGATTGTAACATGTTTATAGGCAGGAAAGAATTGAATTTCTAAAGATAACTTTTAGATTACCAACAAGAAATTCTAGTTAATGTATCATCTATATTAAGTCATATCTACCTACCAAGGAAATAACTTATGATGTGTTTACCACAACCACAAATGTTTGCCTGGTGGTAGCCCAAGGCATGAAGGCAACTAACTAATAACACTCTGATCTATCACTAATTGGGCTCATAATTAAATAGCATAAAAATGTTATTATTATTATTATTATTATTTGTAACCTGGAATTCTTCTCCAACACATATACATGCATCATCTGCTGTAGGTCTTTATAGGAAAGAAAAACACCACGAAAATGAAAAAAATCACTTCACTACTTCTTTTTTGTTTTGTGTGATAATTCCTTAGGATCTAGTAAGACTAGTTTTAATCCAATCTACTCATTACTTACTTATGTTATATCCAAGGTAATCTGTAAGCTATTATCCCTCTAAGATTTGTAAAATAGGCCAAATAATTACTTTATTTCATGGAGGTATACCTATCACAAATACCTGACTACTACCAAAAAAAAAATGCAGCAAGATGCCTGACAATACTAAAAAAAAATATAAAATGTTTCTTGTCTTTTCATCTTCTTTCCACAGTTTCTTCTTTGTTGATTGTGTAAAGTAAATAGGCATCTGAAACATGCATCATCTTGTGTTATAGTCTGTTTGCACATTGAAGAACACAGTATACTCTTCAGAAAATAGCAGGGATTGTATCCCACTGCAATTCAGAATTCACTACCAAATGTAGGCCTACTCCAGCAGAGATATGAGCTTGTATTTCAGGTCTGTAACTAGGTTATGTGAAGAGGGATTCCCAAGAGGCCAAGTTCAAATCAAAAGTGTTTCTTTAATTAATAAAGTAATGATAAAATACTACTATACTAATAAAATACTAATAGTAAACTGGTCAAGAAGTGGTTCAGTTGAAGCCCCATCTCCCCCCCCCCCCCCCCCCCCCCCCAGTTATGGGCCTGTATTTTAGTATACTCCTTTGTATGTACCAGAAAAGTCCAAATTAAAGTGTCATCTTCTAAACAATGTTTTAATCATCAAATTTCTGTCATATAATTATACTCTTGGGAATGAAAACTTAAGACATTGCTGCTTGGTTCTTGACAATTTATGATCAAGTAGATTGGAATATGTCAAGTCATGCAATAAACAACATTGCAACCCAGGCAGTTCCCAACAGGTGAATATCTATTGATATATAACATGAACATTCAAATGCTTGGGAAACAGCCCTTGTAAAATTATCTGGTAATATCAAAATTATTCTAAATGTTGCATAGACCTACTTATTAGATGGACCAACTAAAATAGTAGATAATGTTAAATATGTTTGCAACTATTTTAATTATTTTGATTTCAAAAAATCAAGTATATATATTGTTTTATTAATTTTAAAAAATGTAAAAAAAATTTTAAAAATCTGGATTTGGATTTAAATAGCAAGTTCTACTACAAGAATTAAAATGGTTTTTTTTTTGTATTAAAAAAATAGTTTTTGAACTCCTGTAGCCTATTGGTAAAATGGAAACTTTTTGAACTTTAATTTTGTTTGTGACCATCCATTGAAAACTGTTTTGTCAAATTTGATAGCAATTGCAATGCATCTTTGAGAATTTGTTTCAAAACAATGTCAAATACAACAGTTCTTTTCTGTTTTCCTGTAGAAACAGACCTAAAATTGGTTCCCAGATATTATCTTGGTACTTTCAACAAAGAGTTTTCTTTACTATTCAAAATGAGAGTCTGTGTTCTTTGGAAGTTTATCACTTTTCCACTTATGTCCTGAAAGAGGATAGGAGTGTGGGCGGATACAAAGTTTATAGTTTAATTACTTGAGGTAGTAAATAGTTTCACTTTTTCTTGTGTGGGTGTTTATTGGTATGTTCTTTAAATATCTACTGCATCATCATTATGTGTTGGAATTTTAGTTATCAACACAGGTTTGGTATTTGACCTAAGATGTGAAAAAGATCCTGAAACATAATTATATAGGCTTGCCCATATAAGGATAAATATATAATTCTAAACAAGCTTCCTTTTACAGTATATTCATAGGAAGTGGGATACATATTTATGTTCCTTTTCAATGTCATTATGAGAAAGAGGAAATAATGCTGTGAAAGCCTATGTAAATTTATTGGCCTAAAAGTTTAACTTAGGCTCGGATTTTAGTAAAATTAGCAACATCATACTCTCAAAAATGTGGATCTAGGATATACATTTTGGAATGGGCTAAATAATCTAACATGGGTTCTGACAATATACATTGGAGGTTAGCAGGGGCGGATTTAGGGGGGGGGGGCGAAAAAAAAAAGAAAAAAAGAAAGAAAAGAAAAAAAATGATAGCCCACAACGCCTCAAATGTTATTTTCCAGCGTCTAGAACACAAAAATTTCGCGGGGCCATGCCCCCGGACCCCCTAGGAGATTGTTGTCTCGATCGGCCCAAATTTCGGCCCCCACTTTCGGCCCCCCTTTTGGACATCTCTGGATCCGCCCCTGGTTAGGGTTCTGGGAAAAAACCATTATGGGGGTCCAGGTGAGTAAGCCCACTTGCCAGAGAAACTTGGAAATTATGGACCACTTTTATCCTCTTTTGAGACATTTTAGAGAGTATTATACATAAAGAATTTTAAATACTGTACATGATTACTTTTCATTGTACTTGGCCTGTGTCATGGTGAGCTTGATCAATTGGAAAGGGGGAGGAGAGGCTTAAGCTCCTTTCCTCAATGGCACCAAATGGTATCACATACAATTATGCAGGGCACCAGGCACTTCGAATGTAGTCAGTTAAGTACTCTCTGGTAAATACTTGTTTAGTCTCCAGAGATAGGTGGAATGAATAAACACAACTAAACAAGCACTAAATGCTTGATGCAACTATTTTATCAAATAAAAACACACATAATTTGTAAGCACTTTATTGTATGAACAAACCATCTGGAAAATTATCCAATCTTTCTTCAACAAGGATTCAGGTAATTGATTTTGGTTCCCATGGTAATAAGGTGACTGTCCATGCAGTCATCAGTAAGCCAATGGGAATAAGAATCATTCATTGATTAAATGGAGTTTAAACAACCCCTGTTGACCCACTATCATGGCAAAACTGATCAGACAGCTTGTCTGCACCCTAAGCACCATGACCTTAGGAGTGGTCAGCAACCTTGGCTTCTTTCTGATAGTACCAGATGGTCAATGGTTTGACCACTCTTAGATCCTATTCCCTACACCCACATGTTTCGACAGTACTTAAAATTCATGGAAATGTCATTTCTCCCTAATTTTAAAATCAAGGGCAATATGATTTAGCCATTGAAGAGACTTCTGGGAAGACAGGGAAGATTTTAGAACTGAGCTTACGTACATGACAAAACAGACGGCCGTCCTGTGGCAAAACAACATACTGCTTTTATATTTGTTTACATTGTTTTGCCTTAGAACGGCCGCAAAGGACATCACATGATAAGAAACAGTTGTGTAAGAATGTTGATTCTATGAACATTTTTGTCCAAATTTCTGATATGATTACAATAATTCAAAAATATAATTTAAGATATTTCAAATTATGACAGATGCCATTTGAGAAAAAGTCGTGCAATTTGCATCCATTCGCGCTTTATTGTATCTGAAATATCTGTAGGTAGATGTTATTATGATTGAACCTTCTTGACAAAATATTTTCACAGCAAAAAAAAAACATACAAAACACACTTGGTTGAACTCATTTACCAAATACACATTCTCTATAGTGTTGACTCTTCTTAGTAATAATATCTTCCTTCTAAGAATTTTGATCAAAATAATATCTACTTTTTAAAGATCTGTAATAACTTCTTAAAATGTACTAAAAAGCATTACGGTAGTTATATAGTGTGCATTATGAATATAACGAGTCTTTTGTTAGCATAAATATCTCTAGAACTTAATATCTCAAAATATGATTGGTTTCTGAAGCATTTAAGCAATTTATCAATCTCAGCTTAGCAAATGTCTTAAGTCAAAAAAGTTAAGATGTCCCTAATAAATAACTTAAAGCTGTTTTATTACCCATTCTTAGCAAAATCTTGGCTTAAATATCGTCTTAGATGGCACCAACGTACAATCGACTTTCTAATTTTAAGCAATTTTTAAGCTAAGCAATATGGAAAAATTTGACTTAAGACGAATTTAAGTTGATTTCTAGTTTAATAAATCTGGTCCCTATTGTTTTGGAAACCCCAGTCTTTAGTTAAATAGATGGTTTGAATGACATATTATAAATGCTCATTGAAAGTTTTAATTACTGTAGCTGGTTAAGGTCAGTGTATTCTTATGATGACAACACCTGGCCTGGGAGTATATGAATACAATACAGTATAGACATTTAGATCAAATTGGAAAATCTAGATCACATGTTGAATATCATAATACCATCTCACTTGAGATAAATAAAATTATGAATTATTATGAATACAGTTCAACAAGGAATATTAAAAGTACAACATACTGTATTACTAAGTTGACAATTGCTCAATTTTGCTTTTTCATTTCACATCAGTTCATGTAGCGGACCCCTTTGAAGATGATTTTATCTCCAAAATGCTTTTTGGGTGTTACTTTAGTGTGAGTTGTGAGTTACTCTTTTTTTGATTTGATCAGTTCATGTTCATTTGTTTCTTTCATATTTTAAAGAGTATATTGAATATGTTAAATTTTCGTTTTATTATTTTAATCATTATTAAAAATGATATACCGGTAAGCATTTATATAAAGATTACATACTTGAAAAACTACACCATCAAGATTGCCAAAAATAGTCGCTGTTGAAAACTTGAAAATATGGCTCCTGATCATTCAAACAGGCAGAAAAAACAGTAAGAATGTTACATGTAGCAGATATGATTTCTGCTACAAAGTTCATGACAATGTCAGTTTCTCCAACTAAATTATAACAACAACATATGGTACAGTATTCTGTATATAACTATAAATCATTACACCACTTTATATTCCTATACTTTAATCACGTAAAATGAAAATCAATAATCTATGTGCATAATAAAGATAAAATTCATCCTCATAAACAGGATTGTATTATAAATTAATTCAGCATGTCAGGTGGAATTCGCCAAACCAATGTTAAGAAAAAAAAAGATTAAAAATAGGCTCCCAGCGCTAGAACGTGTCTACTGCCTTATACTTAAAAATTGTTTACTTAATTATCTGAATGGGGAATTGGTTTATCTTGTCTCTAGGAAACATGTTCGACTTTCGAATGCAATTTTGTTCGACTTTAGTTTTATTTGTTTTCTAACAGGGTGCCCCATATCTCGTGGCAGTACCCATCATGCACCTCTACTGAATTTACTCGCTCTTACAGAGTTATCCCAGGCAACAACATAGTCATTACATCTCACCGCATTTCTTAACCAGTTTTGTAAAAAGCATGTGTACTTGCTTAGTACAGATTATTTCAAATTCTGTTCCTTTTTATTCATGTGCTAATTAATTTACATTATCATTAGGCCCAATAAAAAAAATTATTAGTTTATCACCCTCGCGCGCATGCATGGTACTGGAAATTTTGAAAAAAAAAAAAAAAAATTTTTTTGAAATTTTTTTATTTTTTTATTTATTTTTTTTCATTTATTTATTAAATAGTTAGTAGATATTGTTTGCATTATCTAAATCATGTTTTACTTTGAATATCAATGCACCAGCAAACAACCCAAGGGTAATATTTGGCTTTAGCAAAATAAAAAATATTAAAAAAAAGCCTCCCTCCCTCATCACTTTTCCTGCCCAGATAGGGTGATAAACTAATAATATTTTTTTATAGGGCCTTATATACTTCTGTATTCAATTACCATTTAATGTATATTTATACAAATTGATTTTGAATCTTGTTTTCTTTTTAAAGTTTGTTTTTGAAGCTGAACCCCATTATGGTGTTCAAAGTTACTGTAGTAGCACAACAAAGAAACTTATTTCATTAATTGAATGTTGCGGAGATATTAAGATTTTGTCAAAGACAATATATCTTTACACCAGTTGAACATTATGCCATTGTTTGAATGAGATGTGTTATGCAAAACCAACTGTTGGCTTTGTCGAAGTAACTTTAATTACCCATAACTCAAATTTATACATTATCTTTCAAGCTAAGATAATACATTTTTATTTCCTTATCTGACTTTCCATGTCCCTTGGGGTTGAGTTTATAAATTAGCTTTTTCCTGCTGCCAGTTGAAAAAAGTAAGAAAAAAATCATCAGAATTATCTGAGGAATAAAACTCTACCTACAGATTTCACAACAATGACATTGGCCACTAAGAAAAAAGGAAGTGATGACAAAAGTCATTAACAAAGTGATAAATTTGGAGCCCATTAAATTTATCCAGCATCAAGGACAAGACTATATAGCACACATTTTATGTGAAACAACAACAGATGAACTGGAATCAGGCTGTAGAAAAACAGGATTATAAACTTGTAAAAACAACATTTTGATTACTTACGTTGATTAATTAATCAATAAAATTTCATTGTCAACACATTCAACTTTTGTAGGTACTGTAGGAGTGATGTTATTCATAGGAGTGATGTTCTGCCCTACATAGTGTGTTATTGTACCGAATACTCGGTACGTTCCCAAATACCCGAGAGAAAAATTTGCAAGTGATTTCGGTGGATATTGAACCTATGATCTCCAAATAACTAGCCTGGTGCCATTACCACTAACCAAGTTTTCAACTTTTGTTTATTGATCAGGTTTATCAGCAGCAATACAGTATTCTAGTGGTTTTTTTTTTAATATGGTGATGATGAATTCTATCACATTAGGAAGAAATTTAAAATAATTATCTGCAGAAATCTTAGTTGTTATTACCACTTGGAAATAGTGAAGCTTGTTCACACTTGATTTATTTGGATAAATTCCTAGTAAAAGTTTGATCGAATGATGAGGAGAAATGGCATTACAAGGATATGGATAAGGAGATTCTTATAAATCACATCTAGCTTTCAAAATTAGGTCACATTGGACTGAATGTACAGAATTATGTTTTCCATTTAACTGAAAGCAGTCCTTGTTGCAATATAGTTTGGAATGGAATCTTTATCAATAAGTTAACATTTCACTAATATCTTAGATTCCTTACAACAGAATTACAAATAGGTTACAAATCTCAACAATAAATCGTGTTTGCTGGTAGAAGAATTGAGAATCAAAGGCACATGGGAAGAACAATGGGAATACAGGCATGAAATTTCCCCTTCTCCATTCTTCTATGTTACAATAAAAGCTTGGATTCCATACAATCGCTACATGCTATCGCTGACAGCTTTCAGTGATGCTGATTGGTCGGTTGAATGTGTCAGGGACTGCAATGCAGTACAACGATTACACTGAAAACATTGTAGCGACAGTGTAGCGATTTTATGGAAAGGCTTTATTCAGATCATTAGATGGCTACTATTCTAGAGTATAATATAATATAATATTAAGATTAATGATCGACAGCTTAATCATTATATGTATTATATGCTTATTTTAAGTATCTGTATGACGATGGATGTATATTTTTATATGACCTGGCTTAACCTTTCAACCATCTAATAGCAATTTAATTTAACTTGAGAAACAACCAGGCCATATCAATGATCTAGTTTCAAGTGATATTCAGAAAATAGTCCCTACAAGGTCACCATCCAACATGATATATCCTTCGAGGTTCAAGGATCACATGAATAGAGTAGTACAATCTTGCTGTCCATGCAACAACCCCATGAATGTGAACTATGATCATACATTTTTTTATTTGAAATCTTGAAAAAATCCAAATATCCTTGCACTGTTGCAGAGCATATCATGACCATCTTTTTAAGAAACAAGATAAAATAAAAACAAAACTAAAAAAAAAAAAAAAAAAAAAAAAAAAAAAAAAAAAACTAGACAAAGAATACGATCTTTTTTTTTAAATTTCAGCTTAGTAAATTCTATATTGAAAATATTTTGCAAATGATTATCATGACCTACTTGACATAAGTTCATGACCTAAACGTTGATTCATGTCATGGTTAAAATTAAGCTGACAAACCACACAATAATTACCTAAATTATATCAACATTTTTCTTTAAATTTGTGTGTCTATAAGAGAGCATTGTTTGCTTTATTCAAGTGATTTAATATTAAGACCATTGATATCCATAGTTCATTCAGACCCTTAAGTGTATATAATTAATAAAACCAAAATGTTTAACTACTTGGCAACTATCAATAAAGTAGCACCTGCCTTGCAATAGCCTGTGTGTACTAAGGCATTTACACTTTTTTTTTTTATAAGAATACATTTTGTAAGAACACTGAGGCTGAAATTGCTTGAAAACTAAGAACAAAATTAGAACAAATTGAGGCTGAGGTAAAATTTCAAATGAGGTTTTTACTTTTAAAAACCAAATCATTATATCTGTACATTGTGCAGTAGGTGTGACTATGCAATACCCTCTATAATACAGTAGGTGTACCTATTTGGAGCCATTTATTGTGCGGTCACTTTCACCTACATTCCAGTACAGTGCATACTGCCGTACAATTAAATAATTTTTTTTAAAAGGTTTGTAAACTAAGAACAAAATAAGAACATTCTGAGCCTGAAATCGGCCAAAAAATGAGAACACTAAGACTGGGCAAAATTGGTTCTTATTTTTAAAAAAAAAAGTGTATTAGACTAGGCTTATAAAGGCTGTCACGTGTAAATTTTTCATTTGTAGTTGTTGGTATTCTCTCTTTGGAAATAGATGGGTATAATTGTGGCAAAGAAAAGCCAAGCCTGTCACTTAATTGTCACAAATCCTGTTTCAGAGATAATGGTGAAAACATGCTGGAATGTCAAATTTTTTGAAATCTATTTTATTACTCTAAACTAACCTTCATATATCTATATATCATGTTATGCTGTTATTTTGTCCATTTTCAATGTTAAAACTACAATTTTTAACAATTTGTTGATGGTTTCTGCTTGAGAAATTCCCAAAATCACGAACTTTGAAGGCTGATTTCTCAAATACAGTATTGTTCTTTAAACAGCTATATGTTTAAACTCCTGTAACTTCATAACGAAATGCTGGATTTAAATGGTTCTTATACCATTTTATAGCTCTCATTTTACTGTTTAACCCTGTATTAATAACTAAAAATTGGTTTTTGCAACAAGTGACTGGTTTGGCTTGTCTTTGCCACAATTATCAACAAATTACATGTGTTTAGAAAGTTAACCCGATCCCTTGGAAATGACTTCTTCTAACTTGAACCCTTGCTACTATATTTTAAAATACAGTAACATGTACCACATTAAATAGTAGAACATCTTCAATCAGCGAGAAAGATCTTTTGAGGACCGTGTGGGAATAGCAGTCTTAAAACTGCCTTAATTAAACAAGAGGCTTGTCTGATTAGCACCTGGCAAGAACAATTTCAAGGTTAGGCCTCTTGCTGATCAGCTGATGGCAGTTACTTATCATAGCACCTGTACTCAGAAATTTGTGTGAAATATGACAACTCAGGCTTAACTAAACTTAGTGGTAAAACAGGCTGGTAAATAATAACAAATTTTTTTTTTTATAAAATTAGTAAAATTAATATTAGTTATGTATATCTGCCATTTATGTTTCCACCTCTAGGCTTTCAATTTTTTATGGAAAAAAAATCATTTTTTGAAAAACTGCAAGTGGTAATTTTCAAGAAACTCCAAAATCTGATGAGGGCGGAGCAATATATTTTATTTGGTCTTACAAAGAGTCCATTTTTGAAAATTTGAGAAAATATTTTAAAGAGTTGCTTAGTTTAATGAATAATTAACAGCAACTCACAGGCAACTTTTAAGTTTTATGGTACCGGTATGTGATGGATGTCCTAAAAAATTGGGAAAACCCTCAACATTTGGGGAGACCAATGTGGTAGTTGTAGCACTACAAAAATAACAACTGCAACAATTTGATATTAAAATAGTAATTTAATGTAGCACCAATGTTAGTCTAGAAATTATTATTTTTAAATAAAAATTTTAAAATAATAATGGAACAGAATTTAATTTTTTTATAAAAGGAAAGATATCATAATATTATATATCTGAAGAGCTACATGAAAACTGTGAGGTTTGAAAATGTATGGTGTCTTGGTGGTGAATAGCAGTACACAGAGAAACAATCGCCTATTCTTTTTCAAAGAGTGTAACTGTGTTCTTTGAGCGAAAAGAATATAATCGGGTAGCAAGCTGAGAAGCTACAATACTGTACTTTAAATCCAAAATTTGTTTGTCATATTCAAAACGAGACACCCGAAGTAGTTAGTATGCATGTCAAAATTTTCAAATATTTTTATCCACTACAGACAAGGTTGTTCATATGTGACTGATTATCAAAATCACCGAGAGGTCCGAACAAACACCCAAAGGGCATAAAATACAAATATGAAATTTTAAAACATGGGATCTCCTTCTATTGTCTTGGTAATATGAGTGGAAACCAATGTTAGGCACAAAGACTCCAAGCGGTATAACAATAATCACTTCGCTGTTAATTCCATTAGGCCTCGTGTGTTCACTTTACCCCCTACAAGTAATGAACTGACCCTAAATATTTAGCAACATTTGGTAAGTCGGGTTATAAGGTAAGCATTCTGAATAGACTGGCCTAATAGAGATTACTTCTAAAAAATCATTTATATCAGTATTTGTCTACTACACTTTTTTTTTTTATAAGAACCAGTAAAATTTTGCCCAGGCTCAGTGTTCTTATTTTTTGACAGATTTCAGGCTCAAAATGTTCTTATTTTGTTCTTATTTTGCACACTTTCCAAACATAGAAAATTATTATTGTACAGCAGTATACACTGTACTGGGAGGTGTCGTGATGATTTTTAAACGAGAATTTTAAATGTTTCATATTTATATTTTGTATATAACTATCAATTTTTCTGTATATTTCAAATTTTCCTTAAGTTTGCAAATAAAGTTATTTTGAATTTGAATTTTGAATTTGAAAAAATGGCCCCTGAATGAAAGGCACATAAAAAATGGCCCTGGTTAAAAAATGGCCCCAAATGGGAGGTAGGTACACCTAATGTACTGTATTATAGAGGGTATTGCATAGTCACACCCCACATAAGGTACAGATATAATTTTTTGGTTTTTGTAGTTTGACATTCTACCTCAGCCTCAATTTGTTCTTATTTTGTTCTTAATTTTTAAGTAATTTCAGCCTCAGTGTTCTTATAAAATGTGTTCTTGTAAAAAAAAAGTGTAATTTGGATATTGTAAAATATTTAAAGAATTCTGATTCAAGCAAGATAAATATCAGCTTTATAATTAATTTCAAATATTTCAAAAAATTATTTTAGCATAGTGTTAGTATTTCATATTAGAATTGATACTGAAATTTCAAATCAGGTCCTGGTTTATACTGAACAAAAATATAATTTCTAATAAGGTGTCAATATGTTTTGATCATAACCCATAAGGCTCTTTCTTAGCATGTCATGTCGATTAAGAATGACCTTAAGGAATTTTATGACAGTTACAAATATATCCTCCATCACAGTGCAAAAATAAGAAAATTTAAAGTTTGAAAAATTGAGTAGTACATGTATCAGCAAATTTAACCAATTGTGGTTGTGAATTGCTACTACATTATTTGTAGTTAAATATTAATTGAGTTAAACTTTGTCCAAGTTCAGCTTTAACATAATTTTTCTTCATCCCACCAAAGAATGATGAAAAGTTTTACCAATCCAGAATTCTTTGGTTTACCATGTCACTGTGATGAGTGAAAAACAAATTTTCCACCTGGAATTTGAATCTCACATCTTGTCATTAGGTAATACTATTTTTATAGAATTAAATCAGTAACAGAACTTTTGAGAAATACCTACTGTATTTATCTGTTATGAAAATGGTATGTTTTCTAACTAATGAAAATCACTGATATAGTAATATATTTATATAGCCAGGGCCGTATTCAGGATTGCCATCAGTGGCATATCTAGGAGATGCCCACCCTCAATAAAAGCTGGTGCCGCCCCATTTCAAGTAGTTAAAAATTACCCTATTTTGCGACCTAGTGCCCATCACTCAATCATCAAGCCTCCTCATTCCAACTTCACCTCCCATTAGGTCCCCCATTTCAAGTCTTCTTAGATATGGCTCCAATTACTACGGGGATAGGGAGAAAGGGCGTGCAAAGGTAGACCAACTGGGGTGAGGAGGAAGTGCCGGTTGGATCGCAGCTTTAATTTGTTATTACTATGGTAACTTTAATACACAAAACGCTGCTCTACCAATACACTGTATTGCTGGTTAAAATATAATGTTTTAAGGGTTTTAAGTAGCGAAGTAGAGCATATAGCACACTGCCTGTGTAATGCACCTTGCGCTAAATTTTAAACAAACGGAGCAATATGGTGTGCTTTCAGTGCTTGCAACCAATGTTAAGTCAGCCAAACACATACCGTACCTTTTTTATTGTTTGATATCAGATGCTTTGTTCAAATTTTCTCCTTATTTTACCAATATAAAACACAAAAAATTGATTTTATCAGAGTCTAATATAAACACCTACATTCAATGTACAATACCTGGGGTTTAGCACATAAAGACCACAATTACCTTCAACAGAAGTGGTATTAAGAATCAACACAAAGCTGCTAACTAGGTATATACAATGGGTGTGAAAATCAAAGCAACTTTGATATCAAATTTCAAAAGTAAATCTGGACCTGAAAGCACTTGGTCACTGCATTTAATCAGGCAGAAACAAAGTTCCCGCACATTAGCTAACGCCACATCAAATTATCCCAAAGGCAAAAAAGTTACAGAAATCTTGTTAGAATGGTAGTGTAAATGGATCGGAAGCATCTTTGGCATTAACAAGTTCTCTTGAGTAACAATCTACCAACTATTTAATCATGAGGTTAAGCAGCTTTAAAATAATTATACAATACGGCTTATAGTAATCTTGGGTTGATTTAGTTCTTGCACCTCAGGTAGATTTCATTCAAACAACTAATGACACAATAGGTACTATTACCAATACAACATTGAGTGGGATAAAGCTGCCTGTTGTGGCTCCTGTAAAGCTGAATGCTGGCAGGGCAAACATGCTCCAAGCCAAGTACTGTAGTGGTAGGATGGTGGTGTGTTGATCACTGATACTGTAATTAGTGATAATGGTGATGATAATATTTTAGTTTCATTACAACCTGTTAAAGATTGTGCAATAACCTTACTTTTATAATTGTTTCTAAATGGTATTGTGCTAAGCATATAGTGGATTATTTAAAAAGTTGAATCATAAAAAAGAAAAAAAGTTAGTATTAATGAATAGAAATGCACAAAACCATAAAAAAGCTCAAAATCAGAAATTTTTTTTCTAGTATTTCTACTATACTCTTGTAAATTTGCTGGCATACTGTGAAATAAAAATGCTTTGAAACCAGAAATAAATTACAAAAAGAAATATGTCATAATTATATTGATCATTAACTTGTAATAAAGGTGTAATTAGCATGTTAGGAATATGAATATACCAGGAAATTGAGTTTAAAAACCTGCATACAAACATAATGTACTGGGAATGTCAAAAGTAAGCAGTCCTCCTAGAAGAAATTGAGGTAAGGGTAAAGGGTTAACAGAATTGTGTGTAGTACACGATATATTAGCTGTCATGAGTATGTATGTGGTGGATGGAATGGGTTGGCAAACAATCCTACTGAAGTTTGCAGTAATGGATGGAATTTTGTGAATTCTGGGTGATGTGTGTGGTTTCATTTTGAAGTCATGCAGTTCAAAGTGGGTGACTGACTGTAACAAATAATAAACCTGCTAATTGGTTAGTTTACATTAAAAAAAAATATTAAATCTTTTTTTCTTATAGATGTACCACATTTAACAAGGTTGAGTCATGCAACGAGGGACCCTTAATGCTTATAAATATCTTTATGAGGCTTGAAATGGGAATATTAATTGGGTGTTTTTTACCTCAAACAAAAATGGAAAATGCGGTGATAGATGTTGGCGGTAGTGGGTAGTAGGTGAAAGATGTAGGTGTTAGTTTGTTGTTAGCACGGTATTGATTTTAATAACAGTGATTACAATGATGATGATGATGATGATAAAAAATAATAAAACCATCAACAAGTATTTCATATTTTTTTTATATTTCTTTGGAAAGATTTCCAGAACCCAGAACCATAAATGTATAAATACAGAAACCAGTGAAATAAATCGAAAGGTCCACTGATTAATCTCAGATAAGAAAGTATAATACATACATTGAAATACACGCCATCGTGTTGGGATTCAATATTTCGACATTAATTATGTCATCATCATTGGGATTCAATATTTTGACATTAATTATGTCATCATCATTCCTGATGATGACAAAATTAATGTCGAAATATTGAATCCCAACACGATGGCGTGTATTTCAATACTTGGAGTATGTATTATACTTTCTTAAGTGAAATAAATGTTTTACAACCTGAAGAAACACAACAAAAGCATGCCTAATGTGATACATTACCTCTCAACAGTGCAGAGGGTGGAATACTACCAGCTGGGCCAAGAGCACCTGAAAGAAACACAACAAATATACAATATGCTAATAATGAGGTTATCATTTTTTTTAAATTAGAGAATACAGGGCAAAGGGAACACTATAGCAAGGCCTTACAAAGGATGAGCCTGATCGTATGTGCCCAAAACAAAGCCAGGGGTTGTAGCCGACTTGCATTTAACGCTGAACATAGCGTGAACCATTTTTGCAGTCCTTCAACAATGGTCTACTTAGGTATGTATCTAAGACTCAGAACCACAAGGTTGAAAACCTGAACAGCAACCACTATGCCAACTGCCTTCCCAGCCTTTTAATGCAATTTACCTATCCCATATTCCAAGCAGAAAGAAATTTACTGATATTGCACGATTGGTTTGAAATCTAATCATTTGAAGAGACAGACATACCGGTAGGCCTAGTTTCATTCTAGTATAATTATAAATTTAAATATTTAAATTGAATTAGACTTTGAACTGGTATATAAATGGATTCAAATTTTCAATACGAAAATTTCACACAAATTAAATAAAACAGCAATATAAGGTAGGTGGAGAACAGACTCTTAGTATTATTACAACAAAGTTGGAGCAAAGTACAACGTGATAAACTTTTCACCAAGAATTCTAAACTTTTAATGGTTTCTGTTTCTTCTGTTAGAGAAAACATTCATAATTTTGGCATAAACTGACTGTCTACTGTTTTCAAAGCACATTATGAAGACTAATGAAGCTCTAATGAGTTATGAATTAATAAGACCACCAACTATTAGCTCTGCTTGCTACCAAATTAACAGGACATAAACAAACATGTGTGACCGGAATGATAAACTAATAATAATTTTATGGAGTCTTAAAAAAGTTGTATCGATTTCAAGAAAGAAAATAAATCCTAGTAAAATTAATTACTTCAGATGAATGTATAAAACGAAAATGAGAGTAGAGTAGGTCTATATCTAAATATGTACTCCAATCTGAAGTACTTTCCTATTAACCATTATTTATCCATTTCAACACTTCAGGTGAAAACCACAAGCTTTGGATTGGGGATTTCCCCAAACAAATTATGGAAACCTAACCACAACAGAGATAAGAGTGTTTAGAAGACATTGGGAAGTTTATCTTGCAACACTGCAGTTAGCTGATTACAATAGCCACAGCCTGAAGCTCTGTCAAAACACTTGTTCAAGGCCTCTAGATACAGTAACAACTGTTATAACTGTTGTAACTGTTATATTCATTATTTCTTCAAAATGACTTTGCAACTCCTGGCCCACTGACAACATTTTGAAGCCAAAGTACAAACTTTTATTACAAAGTCATACTGCATCTATGATACAATCTGGAAACATTTGTAAATTAATAAAACGTTGAATTGCACATTAAAAAAAAATTAAGTTATTGGATGTATCATTGGTTTCCATTCATTTTGTTTGTTAACCCAATATGAGAACATACTACAGAACTGATAACACCATGTTTTGATAAAAATTATACAACTTCCAGAATATTTGTGGAATACACTAATTGTATAAGTTATCTTTTGTCTAACATATTTATTTGTGTCCCTCAATCAATCATTCCTTTATTGGTCATAAACATGCACCAATTATATGCTAAACAAGAAGAGATATGCTTGGATAATTCCTGGCAATGAAATTTGCTCCTTGCTTGCAAAAACATGCATCAAAGACATGTAATCATAGATGAATGACAAAGAAGAAGAAGACAGAATTCTTCATCACATTGTCAGCACCTCAACCATCAGTGAATCTCTGTGGACACACATTCTCTTTAGCAATCTTGGGAGTACGGTACATCTTGATCCTAAAATAAAGATGTCAGAGCAGTCACTCAGCTATCAGTGTCAATTAATAGAAGTTGCTTCAGGGTCTGTATCACTTACACAAGGACATTGATTTTGGCACGTCCTGTCATAATGTTGTCCATGCCCTACTTCAGGATTGACTACTGCTATGCACTTTTTAATTAACAAAGATCTTTATCAACACCAGAAGCTTCAGAATAGGTGTACTCATTTCATCTTTCACCTTCATTCCTTGCCAATTAGGAAGGGAATTATTTTCCAAACACTGTCTATCACATTATGTGCTATACAGTAGACAGGTTCATATGTATATGTTCTGAATCTTTTCAAATTCAAAAGTACTGTGAGAGTTCTATAAAGATAGTATAATACACATTCCATATCAATCAGTGGACCTTTCAGTTCTGCGAAGATTCAGCACTTTATACATGTGGCTGAGGTAAAAATATGCTGTTGTCCCTACCCTGGAAACCACTTCTGTCATATCAAACACAATGCATACAGTATAAATTTGTGATGTTATTTCTGTACATTGTAAATTAAAAAATATATATATATATATTTCTTCATCTGTCATTCGTTTAGCAATGCTTAGGCAAACCACTGTGACACTAGCATTTTCTACTTAAACAGACTTCTCAAGTTCAACAAAACGTCCGTAGTTGCTACGGAAATTTTGCCTAATTATGGACGTTTACGGAACTAATCAAAGACACCATCATCATCCCCACGGATCCTAGGGTTCAGACTTGTCAGATTACTGATCAATTATTGTAAAAACCCAGAAAAGTGCCCCATAAATCATCAGGTGCTACGGAATTTTTTCATTTACTAGGGAAACTAGAAGACATGGTTACGGAGAAGCATTTTACTAACTTGAGTCTGCTTAAATGAAACAATGAACTGAGGGGTATAGAAGCTTACTGGGGTGGATACAGAATTTGACGGTAGGGGGTACGTGGTGCCCGGAAATTGTACTTTCATACCTTAAAAATCCTCCCGGTAATTCATATCAAAAATACAATAGAACAATTATTTTTCTTAATACAATTTAGTGAGTGCGATCGCACCGTCTGCAACTCCTGCATCCATCCCAGGCTCAAATGTTAGGTTTATTTTATTATAGGCCTACTGTTAATCATTTCATCTTGATTTTTGTGGGTGGCAATATCTTACATTATGAAGGCTTGATTATTGAATATAAACTATAAGTAATAAATTTTACCTTTAATAAATTATTTTGGAACCAGGAATTTCCATGCAGCTAAAACCTACATATTTTAGTCACCGCCCAGGTTAAAGTATTTACTAAATAAATTTGAACTTGGAGTGATCTTGTTCATTTGTTTTACTTTTGCAAAAAGCCCAATAGCCTCCGTTAATGCTATGAGATGAGTTGAATCCTATACAGCAACTCAAAATAAACCTTATAAAAACAAACAGTTTATAAGATGTAGCATACAGGAATGTACATGGATAACTTGCACTGTGCAAAGTTTCTCCTTTACATAACAATTCACCTGAGTTCAGTACACACTCTGTAGTTGAATGCCCTTCAAAGACAGTGTGAAGAAAATATTGTACTTCTTCATGATGATAAACTAACAAAATATTTTCATTTGTACCATACCATCAATATGATTTCCAAAAGACATAAGGCCCCATTTAAAAAAATTATTAGTTTATCACCCTCGCGCACATCACTTTTGGGGAAATCCCAAAAGTGTCTACATCTATATAATGGATTAATCTAATTTTCAGGATGAAGAATCAGAAAGTATAATCAAAGATAGCCCTATAGTAGTAATTCGGGCTATGGATTATTTCCCATTTAAAAATTTGATTTCATCCTACAGCTATAAAATCCTATTAATACTTACACTCAATTCATTAATTAATTTATACCATAACCCATAAATAGCTAATTTTAATATTTATAAATCATTATTATTATTAATGATAGCCATCTTTCTTTTAAAGGCAATTGGCCACCAGACAGACACTACTGTCTTTGAATATCACAAAGACTATTAGTAAAAAATTAACGGGAATTGATAGGCTTGCCATATATTAGATTTGTTTCAACATATAGTATTTTTAAGAGGGTAGAGGTAGGAGCCTAACCCATCACCTGCAGCGTCATTGTGCTGAATTTTAAGAAGAAACATTCAAGACTACGCATAGTAATTTCTTACCAATTGAATATTAAATGCATCATTTATACTTGTGGTAAAGTAGGGTCCCAGCAAACACAAAACATTCTTATATAACGTTTACAAACGTTGTAGTTTGGTATGTCACAAAGTAGTGTTTGTTATTATTGTGAAATTAGGTTATAATTAAGTACTTAACCTAAGTTCTACAAAATAACATTTTTAACACCAAACTGTAACGTTATTATAACATTCTTATAAGGTAATATTGTTAGCTACGGTGTAATTCATTATTAAAAGGTAGATCTATAGGTCTAATATAAAGTTAATCAAGAATATAAGGAAATAGGTTTACTGTAGTTCTTCAATTTGTCTAGCTACAATGATAGTCATACAAAATGAAAGTATCATAATCATGTTTTGCTTTTCATGAGAAAGGGATATTTTTAGCACACAAATTGCTTTCTTCACTTTTGACCAACTTAGTGAATTGACAAACATTAACATGAAAAGCTTTAGTTAAATTTAGAGCTTAAAATCAGTGAGAACAAACATTAGACATAGACGAATCGTTGGCCGACTCAGCAAGTAAAAAAACATTGTAACATTGTAGAGCTACTGTAGGCTTTGGAAAACAAATGATATGTTGTAGAAATACATTTTCTAAGATATTGTAGAGGTGTAAGAAGAAACAACCAAAATGGCTGAAAGATACAGAATTTTCAAATATTAAAAACTGGGAGGAAAAGGTGTTTAATAATATGGAACACTAACACATCTACTATAGGCCTACTAATACTATAAGAAGCTCTAAATCTAATTAAGAAAATTAAAATTTTGTATTGTATGCAATGTTAGTTTAAAAAAATATAAAATATAGATTAATATATATAAATATTTTACATTCTAAATGAGAATAAATCAGTTTTATTTTTTGCTTAATCCCCTCTGTTGTACATAGAAAATTCAAAAGAAAAATGATGGTATAAGCCTTTATGACATGTCCTTCAAAAGAAAGACTGATATTAATTGGCATACATGCCTCCTGCTCTTATTTCTCTATCATATTTGATGTAAAATGTCTGCAAAGATCATAAAGTATGTACACTTTGTTTTCAGTTGTGGTAAAATCAAATTTTGTTTACGTTGTGAACATCACGTTGTTATGTTCAAAATGAAGACCAGCTGTCCTCAACTCTGTCCCCTGTGTCGACCTCTGCTGGTAGTCATTATTCATATACCCAACTCTCAAATAAGACATGTCAAAGTCTACTCTCAAAGCTTGAAGACAGGCTTATTGTCTGTCTATGTTGCACCAACAAACAGCAACAATACAATACAATATTCAAATTGCATACTTCGTAAATTACGCATACTGCCACTTATTTTTTTCTGGCCAAACACTATTTAAATAATAAAATTCCTATAGAATTTGAGTGTTCCTAAATTTCTACCAGTGAATGTAGGCTTAAAATCCTTAAATTACTTGGATGTAAATGTATAGTTCTCTTGAATGAGAAATCTAATTATCAATATAACTTTTAAGGTTACATTACTGATATTTTGGGTGGCTACTGTAGTAAGTACCGGTAGTAGTAGAAGTACTACTACTACTACCACTTTACTACTGTTCTGCTGATTAGTGATGTAGCTTCTCCACCCCAGCTGGTTTGCTAACTAACTTGAGAAACTCTCTGCATGTTATTCTGTTCTTTGTGTATTTTTTTTTCTAGACCTATTCTATGTATAGACCTATTCTATGTATAGACCATTAACTTGACTACCGTGTACTTGCATACAAGACGACCCCCAAGTTGAGAAGATTTTTGGAAGATTTCTGTACTGTACGGTACTGTACATCATATTCACTGTTACCGTTAGATCAGTTGACAAACATAACAAAGAAGCAGCAATTTAAAAAATAATCCAATGTAAAATAATCTTCCATAAGTGATTAAAGTACCAAATTTGATATTTCTGTTTAATCTGAATCACCTGCATTCATATCTGGTTACTGTTTTATGAAATCAAAACATTTTTAAGTTCTATTGAATTACATTCTTATCACAAAGTGCAGATTCACTAATATGTATTTTATCGAGTAATGTAAGAACTCACTTCCATTTCCCATCAGGAAATCCGTCGTTGGCAACCTGTAACACCGGTATCGTAATCGTTAAGATACAAAAGTCACTTTCACACAGAGCTACTCTACTGTATGCCACTGCAATATTGCGAGTATATTCCTGGCACTGTCTTCTTGTGGAAAGTCAGAACCGATCTTAACCACAATATTACATTAAAATATGTGTTCACATTAGAGCTAGCTAGTAACATTAGGCCCTACTGCAATATTTTCATTGATATATTTCGGCGCGAGTTGCGTAATAACTACTTTATTCTGTCTAAGTAAAAATGGCAATTTGACAGATGTTGAGATTAGGATGAACAAAATTGTTAGGATAAATAAAGATGGTAAGTAGGGAAGAGATAATGTGTTTCATGGTAACTGTCTTGCTGCAGATCTACTCTTATTTCAATTACCTGATGGATTAGTGGTATACCAGGAGATAATCCAATTTGATTAATATGGAAACACAAAAATTAAACAGTGATCAAGTACAACATTGCAATGGAAGTCAGTGAATTAACCAATAGATTGATTACAGTACTTTGTAAAGGTGAAAATATAACATTTTGCTTTAATTAAAAAATCAAAATAAAATTTAATATTACTGTACTATAAATCAATACCAAAATAAATAATACGGTAATAATAATTTATTCAAATATACACTTTTCTCTCGGTGGCACTCAGCCGTGTAGGCGGTGCATACATAACATAAAAAATAAACAAAAAGAAATTTTAAAAAAAGTCTACAACAGAAATATATACAAATCAAGAATACAGTTGAACTTGCCTAAGTCAAATTCAAAATGACATTGAAAAATCATTTGACAGATAAAATTTGACTTTAAATTGTTAATTTTGGAAAACACAACACTTTGGCATGTAAAATAATATCGATATAATTTATTAAGCATATTCCTTCCAAATCACATCATTTTACAATAAATATACTAAAAATATCACAAAAAATACAGCAGAAAAACAACATAAAAATTATAATCAGAAATCAACAATGTACACATTACCGGTATACATTACAAATCATGATTCATTTAAAATATCGTTTCTATGTTTCCATGCCTTTTCATTAAATTCTTTGCAAAATTTGTCGAAGATATAAGATATTGTGTCTACATCCTTACCGGTATATAGAAAAAAGATCAGTTCCTCCTAAACCAAAGTTTAATTTTGTCTGTAAATCACCAGAAATGAAGTTTTCCCATATATTTGAATAATCGGCAATAAATAACATATTTTCTATAGTACTATATTCCTCAGATCGTATGGCGTTAAGTTTATTACAGGTATAATAGGAAGTGTTGAATATCCTCCAAAGCCATTTTTACACAAATTACATGTACCATCATATTCTTCTTACCACCTTTGTTTTTACCGTTATGCTAATTGCGACGCCATTACAACACAACTCGTTATTAACCCTAGACTCACTGACTATCTTTCATTTAAACATCCATTTTTTCGCACTATTGCTTTGAAAAATACCCCTGTACATATTTTCCCCGCCTTCTGGACATCATTACCAATCACAATCAAAGATTTTATACTTACTCATACCTTCAAACAATTTATTTTAAAGCTTAAACAATATTTTATCAGTCAACAGTCGATTTAAATGATTTTTTGGCATGTTATTGTATATAGATTAAATTTTAAATTTTATGTGTTTTGTACTTTGTATTTAAAGGGACAGCTGGCCTCCGGGTCATAGACTTTTGTATCTTTAGCTGTCCCTTACCATGTTTCTTGGTGAATAAATAAATGAAATGAAATATTCAGGTATCCGCTTGCAGGACCTGTGGCCTAACGGAAGAGTGTTTGATCGAAGTTTGACTTTCAAACTTGTTCCACAAATATCAGTTACATCTAGAAAATAATTTTCTAGAAATGGAGTATGCTTATGCTTAATGGAAAAGTATTCTTGAAGAGACGATTTTCTCAATATTTCATTTTTCGAAAGAGGAATATTTGAATCATGTACAGTAGTAGGCCTTTAAAGCACTTAACACATAGAGAAGCATAGCCAAGGCAGGAAGTTTTAAAAATTGAATCAAGGTCAAAATTAATTTTGATAAAGCTTTTAATTAATTTGTAGAGAGGCTCAATTCCATTACATAAACTTATATGTGCAATTAACATAAAATTTGGCCATTGATGTTTATCCAGTCCCAGTACATAATCAGCAAATTCTGCTTTTGATATATCCTGAATAACCTTAATTGGAACCCACCCTAAATTCCCATATAAAGCCTCCTTTGGTGTTTCTATTAGCTTTTAGAATAAACCTAACCATCTGCAACTGGAGCGCTGCTGTCCCGAGGAAAAAACAACGTAACTGGCATTTTTGTCGATTTTGAGATAATATCATTTCGGAGTATATTAAACACGTCTGCATTACATGTGAAACTTTCAGGTCTCAATAATGAGTCGTTTTGAAGATAGCACCACCTATCTTTAAGCACAAAACTTAAAATCTAGTGATTTACCATAGCAAAACAACGTAACTACAAGATTACACGGCAAAACAACGTATCTGCGATGAAGATACATTGTTTTGCCACAGAATGGTATAAAAAAATGGTCTTCAGCCGATGGAGTTTGGCAAAGCAATATCAAATGGTAATTGGTGTTTTCATATCAATAATCTTAAACAGCAATGTAATGTATATGATTGCCCCAAACGTGATAAATTCCAAAAATATGTCGCACTTGCAACAATACCGAGCCTGATATATTTCCGTGGAAAAACAACATATCTGTAATTATCGCTAATAACTTTGCAATAAACAAATGGTTGTAATTAAAATTTTAAATATAATCACAATGTCTATAGATATACAATCCTGAAAAATTTCAAAAGGCTACGACAATTTATCGCAAAGTTGCGAACATGCAAACTTTAACTCTATCTTTCCCCAAAAGTGAAAATTTCAAGTTACGTTGTTTTGCCACGAAACGGCCAAGCAACTTAAGTTTCTCAATATCTTTCCTGCTTTGGCTAAAACAGATAGAACAAGCATTATTTAACATTGGAAGGGCACTGGTTTTCTATAGGATATCATCTTTGTAGCACAAGTGTGGGAAATAACTGGGGTGAAATTTGTAGTTAAAGTCCCTGACCTATCCTGTGTCAAAGTGCACACGATTTCTTGTATCTTATGCTGAACAAGTATTAAAAATTTGTTCATAATACATTTGAACGTTCAAAAAATGTTTAATAATCGGCACGGTAGAACTGAAGAATTATTCAAAGCCTACTTCAGATAAGGTAGTCATCATTCATTTCATTGTCAAAATATTAGTGTAGATTTTCAATAAAAAGGAAAGTAAATAGTTAGACAAAACATACTATAGATTTATACTATTGTATCACTACAGAACCTGCTTGCTAAAATAGAATATGTTGTAATTTGGGGATTTGGACAGAGGTTCAATTGTACTTACTTTTTGTCAAATGACGTCATTTATCTAAAACTGGTTCATGGTATTTGCCAATATAATTTAACATTGTTAATAGCCACAAAAAACTACTGATCGTGGGAATTTTCTACAGAAGGTTGATTAAAAAATACATACTAAATGAGTAGTTACAATATATAGAATGGACTTACTACTTACTAATTTGCTTCGACTTTATGTTTCATGGTAAAGATTATGTAACGATAACAAACATATTATATTATATTTATAATAAATAATAACGTTTATAAAAACTCAGAGGGAACCCATCAATCGTGGTGGTTAATATGCTTGCCTTCAAATCCAGGATATTCAGTTCAAATCCTCTCACATCAAACGATCTTTGATAAAGGTTAAACGTGTTGACTACTAATCTTTTTTTATGTAGGTACTACATATGTACCATAGTTTGAAGTTGTTTTGGTTTATAATGTAGGTCCCTACATGGTTCATAATGCAATAAAAGTTTGAATGAACTGAATTACACTCTTAACCCTTTAAAGAAAGGCAGGCCCTTGATACTAAATAAATCTATTTTAAGACAAATATTTTAAATGGAAATTTTTATGAACATGGCAATTTTAAAGCTTGACAATTTTGCACATTTTATATTCATACAAATTCCTTTTAAAAAAAGATCATACAAATTATTAATTTTATGGACACTGCTAAATAGGTCAGACAAAAAATGTTTCTGTCGCATATAATTGGCTTATTTAGCAGAAAATCTGTTTCTTCAATATAAAACAATTACAAATAATTTTAACCAAAATGAAATATCCCCACAACAGCATTATAAACAAATCAAAGTGATAGTGTTCATTCAGAATTTACTAATGTAAATTTAAAGGTGAACTGATAATCTGTTCCTTGGGAAAAGAAGATGATGTAGAAAGCAGACACAAGTCTTGTGTAGTATAAATCATATTCAGTGACAGAACCACTTGACAATAAATTAATTAGTATTTCATTATGATTGGAATTTGTGATTTGACATAAGGGACTGGCTTTACAAGCTAGGCTGGCCTTAAGAGGAAATAGTTATTCAACCATAGAGGTATAGAGTGATCAAACTATTAAATCTGCCTTCTGTGATTACTGGTTTTATTGCATCTCCAAATAAATCATTAACCAGAGCTTGGGGAAATATCATTACAAGGGTTTATAAAGGTATAAAGTGAGAATTTTGACAATTGTTAAATGTTACATTGAGGATTATTATTATTAACTTGTTCCACAACACAGCTTTTGAAAAATAGTAACCCCTGATGGCCCTTGTACTGTACATTAGTATCATTTAATCACTATCAAGGAGATAGCCCGTGTAGTGGACAACGAGAGTTGCTGGTGCCAGGTTACCGGGTATTCACGCACGAAGAGACCCTTAGGGGCGAAGAAAGTCATTGATCGAGTTCCTCGTCCACATATCAAGTGCCCTGAGCACCTTATTTGATGAATACGGTGATACATAAAACTACACTATTATTATTATGATAAGATAGAATATGATTATTTTTTAAGTGAACCACACAAGGATTACCATATACAGCAAGTCTGAAGACTTGCTTTCAATTATGTATATCTGGTAGTGAATTAGGAGACACCTACTCTTTTCTGAAGCGTGTACTAGCTGTACATTTTTTAGCATGTAGGCCTGCATGGCAATACTGCACTCAGGATCAATGGCTTAAAGCAAAGAGTATAAATAGAACAAGAGAGCAAAGTCCCGTTCGTAAAAACGTCATGCCTGTGTAGGACGCCCACTAACGGTTGTATATTCTTTTTTTTACCCAGTGCAGCGCTGCGCAGCGCGGTAGAAGTACGCCCGCTATAAACTCAGTAAACAGAAAACAAAAGTACAGTATCTTGTGGAGAACAGATAAACAGACAAACCTACCGTGCACGGTGCAGTACTGGGTAATAAAACACATACAAGCGTTAGTTGGCGTCCTACACTAGCTGCGTAGAGCGTATCGTTTTTTTACGCTCTCAATGAGCGTTGTTGGCTCTCTTGTTCTATTTATACTCTTTGCTTAAAGTCATAACACATAAAGAAATTACATTTATGTCTATTATTTAACAAGTAAATTAACCAAATCAAATTAATGTGTCGTCTATTCATGAGAGGATACCTTATATATAGCAATTTTGACTACTGTATAAACATTTCCAATTGCATCCTAAAGAGATTTTAAATTGGCAATGCCACTTAGGGCCAAGTTTCTCTGACCACACCCATTGCACCTGATCCCAGAAAAGATCAAGACTTAACCGATGCTAACCGGAGTACATTAACACAGATCTCCGGTTGGCTGTGATGGTGTAACCCCATACTTCGGTTTGGGTGCTAGCTTGGTGTTTTTTGTTTTTTTTCCCCCGGCTTTTTTCTTTGTGTTCTTGACTTCATTATTGTCTAGCGCATAGAGACCTCGTTTATTTGCGCTATATAAATCCTTCTATTATTATTATTATTATTGTACCTATTGTGAAACTCTGGATCCATAATGTGAATGTTTATAGCTCCTTTAAAATGTGTAGAAATGTCTTTCCCTATGTAGTCATTAAGGTGTGTGAAATAAAACTGTCACTTGTATTATTTCTACTCTAAGGCAATGAATTCCCTCAATGCCATTTTCAATGTCAAGGTAAAATATTTCCCCCTCATCTACCAGGTACAAACACCTCCTACAAAAAGTAATGGCAAGGCTGTGACATGCACTTACCAAAATGGCACCCAAGGTCAAGCGACACCTCTTGCACAATGAGCGAAACAAGAGTATTGTTGTAGAATCAGCCAAATATTATTAGCAACAATCAATAGCCTTAGATTTAACAATTGCATCGTAGTCCACTAAATCTTCCGACTTTTAGGTAAAATGCTGTCACTTTTGATCACAAACCTATAAATATGACTATAGACGTGTTAATGCCCGAGATTACTAAAATTACCTTAATAAATTGAATGGAAACCACACTATATAAAGACTCACCAACTTCTTACATAATTGTTGCACCAGAACACATAAAATGTGACCTTGTTTACTACATAATATATAATTTATTTAGCTATATAAATTGTGGTGATATAGCTCCATGAAACCAATGAAATCTCCTTACCTACATGTAATTAATATTTATGAGGTATAGTATAATCATGAAATAACAAATTTTGGAAAATTTAGGTTCAAACATAATATTGACTATCAAAATTTAAAATTAATGATTTTGAGTTGAAGAATATGATACAGGATTTAAAATAGTCTTCCTTTATCTCCTTAAATGGAGCTAATCTTGATCACTTTCTACAAGTTACCATACCCTGGGTTTGTTCTGGCAAAGTTTAGATCCTTTAGATTTAGATGTTCAGAAACACTAGCAGGAATGCTAGGCCACTGATCAAGAAAACAAGATTGCATGTTTGATTGACAGATTAACGTAACACCTAGGATCAACTTGACCAATTATTACTTCTTTTTTTTTATGACAACAAATTACAGTGAAGGTATGCCAGAAACTAGATTTAATGGGAGAAACCCTACCTACACAATCTTTTGTCACAAGTTTGTTCAACATCCATTGTCAAATTACAGAAGACTTGAAATTCCCACAAGGAACCTGACACTTGTAATATTGTTATGTCTAGATAAATCCCCTAAATTTGTTAGTAAATGTCAGCTATAAAGCCATCTGACTGACCGCATAGGGATCATTACCTGGTATATTCATATAGCATAATAGATAGAAGGCTAACAGCAAGTGGTCAAAGCTTGGAGCCACCATGCTTCTGCAAGTGTTCCTTCTGGGCCCTCTGGGTATATTAATTTAATAATCTATTACCATTTATCCTACCCTGTTGAAGTTTTATTATTAATACTGAAGGTCATATCAGGTCACTAGCTTTTTCTCTCATAATTTAGGGTGAGATCTCAATTAGGTTGGCCTATGGCACATCATTAGCACATATTTTCCTAACAGCATTTATTGCTACTAGGAAAAATATATGGGCATGAGATTTTAAATCAAATCAAGGACAACCAAATCAATTGATTGATATACAAAATCTTACATTAAACTCATTCACAGTATTGATTTTTCGACACTGGTAGCTTTGTAAATGTTTCCAACCAAATATCGGCTTTTATTTAGCCAAAATAATTATTGATTCAATGATTGAATCATGCAATATTAATGTCTCTACCGATGACTCTACACAACCACCTATTTTTAATGGAATTGATTACGAACATCACACCGCTGGTTTAAGCGAAATGAGAATATCCCCACGGCCTGTTCGCTTCTATGGGGGTCTAAGACACAAACATTTCCAGCATAAATTGTCTTCCAACAGCCAATATAAAATGATTCATTAGTTCCATAAGAGAAAATAGGAATTTATACAATCCACTCAAAACATAAGTAAACACACTGTAAGGAATGTCAGTGATAATTCCTGGGTAATTTACAGTGTGTCTAAAGGCCTAGGACATCTCCATTTATTACTGTTTAAACTGAAATGTTTCTAACGCAATTTTAATAAGCATTAATAAGCATTTCCCAGCTGATACCGGTATGCTAAAAAAATATTAGGGGCAGGCGGTGACACTTATAGAGTACTACAGTGTTACGTCTCCGTTGCTATCGTTGCAAAATGTGTTCAACCCAACGCCATTTTCGCCACTGACAAACCACTGATCCCAATTTCTAATGTAATTAAGATTGTATCTTAGTTTTTCTTTGTAAATTTTGATTGATGATTAGATGTGTGTTTGTTAAATAATGCGAACTTTCTTTTTTTTTTTTAGTACATTTTGATGGTAAAATATTAGATTTTAAAATACCTATGCCAGAAAACCCATGAAGTCATTCAGGCATAATGAACGGTAACCAACGTCTGGCTGGCAACAGAGGGTGCTACCTGGCGTTGTGACGACACGACTGTGGTACTCTATATGGAAATATAAATGCTACTTACAACAATATTTCTCTGTCATACTGTCAATCAATGGCAAGAAATTCTGAAATGACTAATGGATGGACTATAAAAAAATTCAACAGTTTGTGTGAAATTAGTTAAAAATTGTTTCAGCTAGTAATCCTAAAAAACGACCACTGTTTCCAAAACAGCCCTTGGATACAGAACAATAAAACATAATGATGTATAAACAGAATGCCCAGGTGGCTAGGATCAGGGAAATGGAAAAGGTTTTTGTAGAACAGTTTTAGCATACCTGATAAGGATATTTTGAGGGCAAGGTTAAAAAAGCAGCTCAATGGGTAATGTTTAGGAATTTGTTAGTGGAGTGCATAATGAATGGTTTTATCAACTAAAAGTACAAGGAAATTACAAGGGAAAAAATTTAAAAAAAAACTACAATGGGATAAAATGTTTGATTGATCTTCAGTTTTTGCGTGAAAATGGGGGACATACTATCTCAGAATGGCAATCCAAAATGAAGTATAAGAAATGAAAATATGCGATTCTAGATATAGGTACTGCTACCAACAACAACACTTAAAATCTGTTAAAGCAGTTAGGAATCATTTAAAAATGCACTGCATAGAACGAAACAATGTTCAGTGTTTGTATAATAATACTATACATCATTAACTATGGTAGTCCTAGTTGTAGATGTTGAATACAAAAGGGCTTATCATAACTGTACAGATCAAATCTAATCTATAAAATACCTATAAGATTATAATCTCTGAAACCCTAAATACTATATAATGAGATTAGCAAATACTTATTATGCCCTAGTATTCTAATTATAGTCAATAATTTAAAGTATGTCCCCTTTTATTGGAATAGACCTACATAATATTTAATTGTCCTCCTTTATAACCACTGATTCATATAGAACTGCCGGTCTATACTTCAAAATTTTACAGAATAGTCCAACTCATGTACCGCACTTACTTAAAAAACTGAATTGAATTTGCACAGAAAAGTACTGGATAAAAGGTGTGCGAAATTGCGACTACTGCATAATAAAATGACATGACACTACTGTAGTAATGCATAAATAAAGCCAATACTGATTTTCTGCAAACTTTGCAAAGAAATTATCCCATATCTTCGTAATGTGAATTCTAGATCTACTGTATACTTTTGCAGCCATCTAGGCCCACAGTTTGGAATACACTACATTAGTCCTTGTGATAATTTTTTTATTTCATTAAAAAATTTAAACATTATTATTATAAATACTGTGCATGTCTTCTAAATGTGATCTTACCTTTTACATTTTTTCAGCATGAACCTTTTTTTTTGAAATTCAAAGATTGATAATGAAAAACAAATGCTTAAAGTTATAACACTAACTGTACTACAATCAATTGTATGCCATCATCATTGTGATG
The DNA here is from genome assembly GCF_011630105.1 of Anneissia japonica. Classification (NCBI taxonomy): domain Eukaryota; kingdom Metazoa; phylum Echinodermata; class Crinoidea; order Comatulida; family Comatulidae; genus Anneissia; species Anneissia japonica. Next base: position 444,143 of record NW_022703366.1, on the reverse strand, counting down.
ACGATTAGTGGTGATATCAATCGACAACACACCATTTAAAATGAGAATTAACCAGGTTCACCTATCTAACATATTGTCTAACCAAAAACATACTTTTGTCAGCAAAACAAAGGACATAATTCTAAGATCAATAAAGTAATTACACTGAATGACATTTCAAACAACTGCTAAGGTTTCTTAAATGTCAACTGTTAACTGAGCTCCTAAGTTGTAATGATTCTCTCCCTTCTTTCAATTTCTGTTGGCAGCTCCCATTTTTGCATTCATCAATTCAATCCATGCCCATAATATAGTTGGCCTATGAAGTTTTTGAGCAAACACAAAGGGATACCATTATAATCTGAATATTTTGCTTTAATTTTAAACAATCGTTTTTAGATTCCTATTGTATTTTATGAGCCCAATCCTCATACTAACAGACTAATTATTTGACTAGAGGGCCACTGGAGAAAAACACAAATGAGGGTCATCACAGGAACAGTACAGTAAGGAGGTCGAGGAAGGGAGGTCGGGAAATTAAAATTAACAATACTACACAAGATGATAAATTGTTTAGGCCTATTTAAATCATTTATTGAAGATAATGATAAATGGTTCTGTATAAGTTTCTCAAACGGTTGTATGGCAAGATGTTCAAGTACCTGAAAACTGAAAAATTTCAAGATTTCTATGTGGCACTTAAAATGAGAATATTTCCTACTTAGCAATATCCGGTTGCCAGACTAAAGAAATACCAAAATATCAAGGCAGTAAACCTTGACGAACTAAAATCAAACCAGAATAAATTGCAAAAATATTTATTCCAGTGAGGAAATAAATATAAGGTTAAGTGTCATGTACATCATAGAACAGAGAGGAACGTGATATTGAACACACGCCTTTACTTATTAAAGTAGGTACACATCTGATGCTAACTACTTATTGAATTTGGTTCCAATGATGAGGTAAATTTGAAATACAAATCTTGGAATTTGGAACACTGCATGATTTGAAGTGTAACCTGGCACATATCCCATTCTAGGTGCCCTACCAAGGACAGACATACCAAATCACTTTGGCTCCCTACCAAATACTAGAAAACAACGTATTTGGTAATATTTTCATCATGCAGTTCTAACCACCTGGAAAACTGAATTTGATTAGACAGAATCTCTATGGAAAACTACAATCAACAGAAAGTGTTTTTTCATTGAGTGTCTGAAGACTTTCTTCATTGTATGCCAAATTCAAACACACATTCATATATCAATGCGTCTCTTTTTTTCCAAACTGAAAATCCAATCAAATTTATGACTTCCGCGGCACTTTGGTATGTGGTAGTCTACCACATGAGAAACATTCCCGGAAATATTTAAAGCTCTAGATACCTCTTTGAGTTGAGTACAAAAGAAAAAGACATAATACTGGCCTACAAAACAAATTCAAATTAAGACCTTTTTAATAATTAGTACCACTTGAAATAAGCATGTGACAACTTGGCAAGATGGAGGACCATGAATTTGTCATGGTAACGTACCAAAGTTCCTTAACCTCTGAAAGAAATTCAAGATTAGGAAAAATTGCCTCTATCAAAGTATAATTCTACTATGAATTTAACTCACAAGTGATAATCTAATTTGGGATCAATGCCGTAGCCAGCTATTGGGACAGTCCCACACAATTTTTCTAATGGATCCACAAAGAATGGGTCCACATAGAATGGGTCCACATATATAAAAATGGGTCCAAATTATGTAATTTTATGCATAAAAAGGGTCCACTTTTTGAAAAATGGGTCCAGATTTCTTACATTTAGCTTAAAATGGGTAAAATTTAAGAAAATAGGTCCAATTTTTTTCATATTTTTGCTTAAAATTTGTCCATATTGTTTGAGTTTACGTGTAAAGTGTGTCCAGCTTGATATTGTCCCACACTGTTTGAAAATCCTCGCTACGGCATTGTTTGAGATATTTTTGATATCGCTGTACTAGCTCTTTCCTCACGAGGCAATAAAAATGGTGTTTTACCAACATGATGGTTTCAGTAAGATCTTTATCCAGCGGATGTGGCCCACCTCTTGTGGACAATGGTCTTCACTAAGTCACAAAGCTTCTTTAAGAACAAAACATCAAATTTAGGATTACAGTAAACCTGGGAGATCCAAATTAGTGAAGGTAACTTACCGAAGGTACTATAAAGGCAAGAAAACTTAATTTGATGTTCAGTTTGTCTGTGCTCCGGGGGGGCTAATCCTCTTTACTTAAGTCCTGCTTAGCCCATTAAAAGATTTTTTGCTTAAGCTACATTCCAACCGATCTCAGCAGTTGGAGAAGGACCTCGTTTGTATTGTCAGTTATGGATTAACTGGTCTATTTGGATTTGAGGTAACATACCATTAGCTCAGATAACTCATATGTTACTGTCTCTTGGTCTATCTATAAATGCAATTGGAATCAATCATTTTATGTGATGTACCAAATCTATATCTAGGTAATTCATAAAAAATATTTTCTAAACAACAATGTGCTTAATATAAAAACGCATTTTTTAGTTTGGTACTCAATATTATAGATGGGATGCAGAATTCGATTGATTTATAATAGGCCTACAGTTTTATTTTGCCATTATCCTTCACTTGGGGTTTTTTCCAGATTAAGTACAAAATCAATGATTGTTGTAAGATATCTCAAGGCAGGAAAATAGTTCCAAGTAAACTAGTAGTAGAATAGAAAAGTATTATTTGAAACAAATTTACAACCACTGAGAAGACTTATTAAAAGATAAAGGCCTAAGCTACTTACACATCATCTTTAATAATTCAGATTTACTGTATTTTGTGATACAGTAGCATTTGATAGTATTTAATGAAGTCATTTAACAGTTTGTTACAAGATCAACCCCTGGGAGAAGGGATTGAATTTTGAGTGATGACTCCAGGGATACAACTTGACTAAAGTTATTTTAATAACTAGGACTGCACACTAATTCTCATTGATGCATATAATTATTTTAATAGAATTGAATTAAATGTTATGGGAAGAATTTAGTAGGTAGATGACCATGTTTTGAATTCTAGTTTTAATAACAATTTAAAGAATTGGACTCAAAATTGATTTGTCTAGTTTTGCGATGTGCTACTGGTTAGACCTACAGTCGGTAATTATACTATTGTACTATACATTTAATTATAAGCTGGATTATCAAATTCAATAACATCGTAACCATAGAATGTGTCAATCTCTGTTAATTTCAATTGTGTTAATAAGTCCAATTAAATTCCAAATTCATCAAGTCAAATTCTAATAAAAGATTTAACCCATACATTATAACAGGTTAAAATAATACAAAGTGAACCATGTCATTAGATTTTGATTTTAACATATTTGTTTCTTTGGTATTCAGTGACAATTACAAATGTCAGTGACAATTACAGGATTTATCAATTCCAATTCTGAAATAGGAATATATAATTCGAACTCTCTATGTGGAATTTGCTCCTTCATAACAATGTACATGCAAAACATATTAATATATTTGTGATCGCAACTAACGACCATAAATTATATATTATCAAAATCAAAGTTCTTAATATTTATGAGACTTGTCTTTTTGTGAGTCACACACAACCTTCACACATTGAGATGAATTTCATAATCAAAGGAAGCAATGGAGATCCTCAGTAATTACAAAATACTTTCACATTAATTATGCATTACATTTATATTAGATTAATATATTTTAATGTTTATATTAAATATTGCATAAAAATAGTTAGCATGTCATCAGTTCATCATTAATTCAAATAAGGAATACAAATTATATTAACTATCAATAAATGTATAGATCTCATGCCTGTACTTGCAATGTATAAGGTATAACATTTAGTATATTTTATACCCTGTCTAACATAACATGGCCCCTCTTCAGACTAACTTCACAGCATGCTAGAAGAATAACAAGAATATTGTTAAGCTGACTCATGTGAGTATTATAAGCCTAGGCACAGTTGATCCTAGCTGGAAGACATTGAGCTATGCGTAGGTACACATCAACCCTAATGAGAACAGAACTAAAACCGATCTAACTGCACTCTGACCTTTGCTTCAGGATATTTCTGGTCATCGTAACTCGTTTTCTGGCTCGTGTTACGATATCGCTATTTGGATTGGTTTCGGATTATTTTCTTCATTCTTTATACTCTACTGGCACGTTTGGAAATAATTAAGATATCTTTCTAACTCCATGAGCACTTTACATAGAATTATCAGCATCTTTATTATAAAATCCAACTGCAAGTACCACTTCTGAAGTGAAGATGAAGATTACTGTACCTTTTGGGCAAAAAAACATTTTATCATCTGACATCCTCAGTAAAAAAACTATTCAATTCATTAAGACATTTGTTTCCTTCCAATTGCAGACAAATTACAGTAAACAATAAGCATATATTAATGAGATTAAAACAAAGAACAAAATCAAACTGAAGACAACATATGCCTGAGATGTTCTAAAAGTCTTCTATAAAGAAAAATATAGATTAAAAGCAACTAACTGTAGGTTAAATGTTTGCCCATCGTCGCAATGATTTGGCTTTCTATATTTCTGGCAAAGTGATCTTTTTAATTTATTTATGATTATTAAAAAAACTTTTATAATATTAATAAGCATAATTGTTAATTCTACTTTGCCAATGTTGGTTTTCTTGTGATGTTTGTAGTAAAACAAATTTTAACTTGTATGACTTCAACTAAATCCATCTTTAGTCTCTTTTTGAGTGTTTGACGATGCGATGCTGTTTGCAGATTTTCGATTGCAGACCGAGTGGATTTTCATTAAAACCGAAAAGCTGTTTACAGAATAGAAAATTATGTCAACTGTTTCTACTGCAAGTATACATTGATTCAAAAGACTACGATGAACTCTCTTTGAATAATTTTCTTTTGTCAAACCCATAGTGCATCAATTCAACAGAAACATGTACCTTTCTGTACACAGGTAAATGTTTTTATGTTCTAGTATGCTGTACAACAATAACCAGTACTGTTGGGTTCCTCTTTAGATCCATTGAAGGTCACAGGTGTATGACAGTTTATCGTTTATTTGACGACAAAGAATATAAAAGCTTGAAATTTTTGCTCAGAATATAGCTACGTTCACATCATGCCCAGATTTCGGTCCAGAGTCGTGAGAAAAATTGTGAAAAATGCGTTCAGTGGTAAAGAATAGGACCGTTCACATCAAATTCGCGCGATTTCTAATCCAGACTCCGGATCCAGACCGATGGATTTGAGAGCCACTTGTATCCTGAAATCATACATTTTCTTTTCTTGGACCAATTAGCAATGAACCAATCGAAAGCATACATACTTAACCCAAACAACCATGTTCCGTGCGCGATGTGAACGCAGCGTTCAAAGAATGTAGCAACTCACGATTTTTTGTCTGGGCTCCGGATCGAGATCTGGGCTTGATGTGAACATACCTTATACAACGCCTAAGATTAGAATTGCATTTAACAGACAGTCCTTCAAAATTTAAAATAACTTCTAGTTCCATTTAGCATTTGAAGGGATGGGGAAATGAGGACAGTAGGCCTATATAGATAGCAGTGATGTGGGTTATGGTCGTTTTTCTGGTAGCCTTTAGTTTAAAAGGATAAGCTTTTTCATGGTTTTCACAAGCGCCTTGAGCACTTTAGTGGAGATGTGCGCTTAATAAATCTTATTATTATTATTATTATTATTATTATATATCGACACGATATGGCATTGTGTGCTGTACCTGTAGGCCATGTTGATAGAATATTTAGCACTACTTTGAATCATTTACACTATTATTTTATTTTAATCACTAAACTCTGGAATTAAAAGACAAACATCAAAAATACCATTCAAGCTATTTTAATGTTCTACTCTTTAAAACTATATTTACATTATAATTAAGGCCAAGTAAAAAAAAAAGTAGTTTCTTGTCCTAATATCTAGAAAAGAGAATGAGGGCACTTTTTTCTTTTTATACTCAGAGATGGCAAATCCAAGATGGCTGATGGGAAACAGCTACTACGTTCTCACTTTTACCAAGTAAACACATTGAAAGCAAATAAAAGAAATACTAAACACGATTCACACCATATATCCCCAACCACAAACTACTGAGAGACAAATTTTACTGATATGAGTTAGCCAGATTTTTGTACATTTCATAAAATAAAGGAAATTTAAAACAAATTTTAAATAGATGAGAAACTAGTCATTTTTTTAATTTGGCCTAATATTATAATTATTAATAATTAATTTATAATTATTTAGGGTCCTTACCCTAGGACAAGGTATGCATTTTAAATTATGTTTCTAACAATGGTTCCATTTTTTCAAAATGCTCTTGCTCTATTCTTTTTTATACAGTAAACTTTTGTTAAATAATAAAGTATTTGAAGATCCTTATCCTCCCTGAAAATGGGAAAATAATCACATTTTCTTTAAATTTCATTTGTTCCAGTGGAACCACTGTGTGTTTTCTGTTGCTGGATACATTATCATTAACATATTGTACCAGTATTCATTCATGCACATTGTTATCCATGTTCTTGTGCAACAATCAGTCAACTGAATAAATCTGATTAAGAATTTTAATGACTATAATATGGAAAGTTTTGACAACTTATCGAATCACTGTGATTGATTTTACATAATTACGACAATATGGAAATGTTTTACAAATACCATTCACATGTTTCAATCGGTCATATATATGTCAAGAATATACTGATTATAGAGTTTATTTTCAGTAATAAAGATTAAAAGAGAATCTTTATTATTTACCCTTTAACTAGCAATCTATCATTAGCATTATTAGTATTTGGGCATTGAAGAAAAATCAAAGCTATAATCTAACCGGATCTGTGCCCTTGTCCAAGACAGAGATTCTGGTGTACCCCAGTTCATCCATTTTGCACACCCCCGCACCCTCCAATGGCAATCCTGGAAACCACCATGAATAGCAGAGCAGCATATGAATCTCAAGCAGTTGATTCCTATTACTGCTTGATTTGTTTCTACCAGGGAACAGTTTTTCTACGTATTTTATAAGTTGAAATTCTAACATTAATAACCTTTTGATGCCAAATATGAACATTCCTGCTGGACAGTCAGGTGTCCCGTTCAGAGAGTATGGGTGGTGCACTTAAGGTCGTAGTAATAAAGGGAAACGGAAATAATCAGGGTCACTGCAATGCACAATTTCAATGTAAACAGACCAATAAGTCTAGTTTAAAGTAGTGCGTTTCATTATTTTGTTTTAGATACTGCTTTTTTCCTAAAAAATAAAACTCAATTAATTCAACTACTTTACAATTTTTTTAGACTGATCGATAGCTGATTTTGCTATCTGATTTGTGACTAGTTTGTGATATTGAATATGTTTATTAGCACTCTACAATGATCAACCACCTCAAACAGTAAAAAACAATTCAGAGTCATCCCATATTCAGGCAAATAGTCCGTATCATGATCACTACGGTCGGTTTTCTCCAGTGGCGTGACTCTGACGGCAGCCACTCGCTAAAGAAACAATACTGATTGATAAGATAGTCATAAACTCTTTACAAAGTGATTATAGAGCTGAAATATATTTGATGTTTCCATTTTGCTACAGTATTATCCAAATATTAACAATAATAATAATGATAGTAATAGTTAATAGGTATATGCACGATGTAAATGACACCATTGTTGTCCGTTGACAAGCCATATTCTTGTCTGCAACAACATGCTTTTGTTTAACTATGTAAAGAAGATTACCGACTGATACTTCATCAAGATCACTGACTGATCCCATACAAAATATAAATGATGTGCTCGTCTTCTGTAAACACTCTATGTTTAACTACACTTCCCACATAAATTCCATATAAATTTTCCCACACCAAACTTAATAAATAATGGCTGACAGTGTACAAATTTCATAGCAGTTGCTAAATAACCAAAAGGTATGGCAAGAGTCTCTGAGATCCCATAAAAATATGATTAGATTATATCACCTTAACCCACTTGCAAAATTGATGAGGGACAGAAAGGTATTTTTATTTACTCAAACTAATTCGACAGTCAATTAATTGTTGCATAGAAAAACAATTTTATTCAGTGGGGTATCTAGGAGTCTTGAAGTGGAGGTACAGTACTGATGGTGGGGCACAAAGGTGCAATGCTCAATCATCCGTCGATGGGACACTATCTCACAAAATAAGGTGATTTTAGGTGCTTTTAACAACTTAACCTTGATTTTTGGGGAACTTGGGGAACGCAAGTAATTTTTGGAGGGGCATGCGCCCTCCTGCGCACCCCTAGATACGTCCTGTATTTATTACGACAACCATACCCTTGTCCTTAGAACCTTATTTATTTCAACTTAAACACAATAGAATCATCTTTTTTTAATACTTTTTAAACTCTCTTCTAGTTTAAACAAATTATTATGGTACCCAATATACTGAACTTGAAAATATATAATTTTATATTTAAAAATAAAGTTCAAAATGATAGAAAACAAAATTAAATAGTTAATTATTGAAACCAAATTTATAATGAAGGTCATGTAAAATTATGTATTAATACTGTAGTTTTTAAGACCAACTAATATGGAAGAAATAATGAAGTAGGCCTATGGTATTGCATTTTAAATACATTACTACTGTATTTCCAAAAATTGAAATGGAAACTAAGCAGGTGTTTAAGGATTGATTTAGCATGTAATTACATAGGCCTAATACTAGCAGTACAGTACATTATGATGCACCTCTTAAGGGGAATTTTAACCCAGTCAGTCAATGTTTATTTATTGCTATGCTGTAACATAAAACTAACAGTAAACATTCACAAGATAAAAATCATGAAAATTCTTATCTTCACAAAAAAATTAACATACTAGTAAAACTAGAAAATGACATAGACCCTATAACTGGGGATTAAGCTAGAGTGCTTACTTCTGAAGAAGTCTCAAGTTACACATGCTACAAAAAACAAAAAAAACAAAAAAAAAATGAAATATCAAATAAAAATTAAATATAGCACAAAAATTTACAAAACTTCCATTGTGATAATTTAAAACATATTTTCTTTTCACTGCCTTTTTATATAGTATGCCAAATATCCCATCTCGTTATTTATTGAGCATTACAGTATAGGTGAGATGGAATGAAAAAGTGTTACTGCAACAGGTTCTATATTTTTAATTTGGTATGTCCTTATTCAAAAATGTCTCATTATCTATAGTATTTCATCTTAGACTTTAGTAGGAAATGACAAGAACAAAGGAATGTCTTGTAAAATATACAAAAAAAATGTCACTATTAATGCCTCATCAATCCTCATGAACCTTGATATTTGGGGAATAGTTAGCATACCTGTACTTGACAATTATAGGGTAGCTAATACTCAATGACTTATCTTTTGTCAATGGTAAAAAAATTAGACTATTAAAAAGATGAGCCAAGAATGATAGACACTGAATGCATACTACAGTATGCTTTGCTTTATATTGTTCAACCTGTTGTCAAAAAAATTCAACGACACAATAGCTGTCAAAATTAAAGGGATAGTGCTCAATAATACCACAATGCATAATAAAATAACTTCAATAAATATAAAAGAATTATGAACGCTCCTTCAGACAAAATTCCTAAGTGTGATTGAGTCATACAGTACACATAAAAAGCAATGTCTTTTTAGGGAGATTTTGACGGTTCTATCATATAAATATTCTTAAATATGAACCTGATTTGCTATTATATTTATAACTACTAAATTGTGTGCTGATTAATAGATTAATTACATTGATTTCTAACAAGAGTTGTTTAAATTCAACTACTGTTGAGTTCAATTCAGATTTCATAGATCATTGTTCAATTCATGCATTATTTTTTTTCCACCTTTTTTATATACAAATACCATTCATGGGTGTGATCCATCCAGCAAAACTGATGATTGTGACTCCCAAGTGGAGTTGTTGGTGGATGTAAATTATGCCTGGATTGAAATTATGATGATTGTGGATGCTAAATGGAGTTAATTCATTTAGTAGCATTGCATGGCATGCAGCAATTATCTGTAAATTTTGTAGGTACTGTAATTGTAAAAAAAGATCAAAGTGAAGATTGAATCAGCAAAAACAAAATTCCAAGAGAAAATTTCGTTTTTCGAAGCCCAATAACTAGTACACATGATGTTATGATGTCACGACTAATAGTATTGCAGCATGCATTTAGTAATGACATCTGTTGACGGCCTAATGACTGTGGAATCCTGGCCCAAACAAAACCATTACACACTACCTTGATCTATGGCAAATTCAGTTCTTCGAGGAAACAGCATGAAATTGAAAATTGAGTGATGTCAATGTAAAAAACAAAGCAAGTATAGAAACTTGGTCTTTGTAATGTCGCTGATGATATCTTCAGAATGAGATTTTTTTTATTGAAGTTAATTCAGTTTAAGCATTTTAAATGTGCTACAGAATAAACAAATTAAGTAAAGTAATATTTTGATTTAATATTGAACATGTGTTGAGAGATGAAGTCTACAGGTTCAGAGTGTGGTGCAACTGAGGGCAAAGGTAAAATAACAGGCAACTTTGGTGCCAATTTGGGTAGGTTTTTGCTCTTCAATGGGCAGTATATAGCTGATGATGTAATGTGATTATACTAGACAACAATCAGTCCACATACTACACTGCTACCACTGTAGCAGTTACTACGGTAAATAATAACAAACACAATCCAGAATGCAACTAAAAATATATCAAATATTGCGCAAGCCTGGCACAAGGAGGGTCGACCGAAAAATCTATCTCCGTCTGCTAATTGGCAGCCTAAACAGATCATCATAAAAACAATTTGTTGCGCGCCCATGTCACATTCCATTTTCTGTGGAACTATGTTAACGACAACGTATGCACCCCAATTTTAAAGTTTTCAAGAAAGCAGTAAATGAATTATTAAAGATATAATAATTAGGTTGAACCATTTTTTTTTTTTTGTGCATATTTTGTTGTAACTTTTATCAATATGAAAAAGAAATAACTATGCTTACCGTTTTCAGAGGCAATCCGCCACAAGGCATCCTGACAAAGAGCATAATTAGCATAAGCAAAGGGGTTGTCGCATTCAAGGACATCATTGTCGCATTGACACACACCATTACGAATATTGCATCCAGAGAACAGCGTTTGTACGCAGTCTTCGTGATCTCCTGATGACCTTTCCAACTCTAGTGCTAGAGAACAAAGAAACTACCTTGACTAAGATCATTATGAACAAATGTCCTCTGCATAAAACAGCAAGTTTTAACTTTTAAAAAAAATGTTTAATATGACATATTAATATTGTGATTCTAATGTTTTAATCTAAAAATTTTAACAGCTTTTATATTTTGAAAATTCTAATTTTAATATTTTTCAAGCAACTTCTGTAAGGGAAGAAATAAAAGTTTGAGTACCGAGTGTTGAATGTAGTACTACAGCAGTAGCCTACAGTTGTTTATTAAGTCAAATACCGGGTACATTCTGATATCGCGTACCGGACAGTTATGTTGCTATGGTGCTCTTCCAGACTACTTTTTCAGACCAGTTTTGGTGTTTTTAAATCCTGATTTCCTAATGGACTTACAAAGCATTTGATTATTTCAACCATTTCTGGTTTAAAATCTCGTCCAGTTGTTTGATAATCTGTTTGTATTTTGAAATATTTGAAGGCTTACACTTTGGTATGTAGAGTAGCTCTACATTGCACCTAGATCAAGACATAAATATTAGTTAATATCAAACCATGAATAGTGGCAGCGCTAGTGAAAGTTGGGGGGAACCGGTGGTGGAACAAGTCTTCTCGGATAAGGTCGACTACGCTCGCCTATGGTTCTGGTGGTGGAACAAGTCTTCTCGGATAAGGACTCTAAACCGTAGGCCCAGTGCACACAATTGGCTCGTGTGCACTTTAAAGAACCCAGCACATCATTCGAGAAGAGTAAGGGGTTACCCCGGTGTACTGGTCCATCTCTAGTCCCCTGTCCGGCCACAGAAGGAGCGCTCACGACGCGGCCCATGTCAGGTACCCATCCAACCTGCAAATCCTGCTACCACATTACGTAAACTAGATCATACACACTAGCTACGTAGTGACTCGATAAGAAGAAGAATATAAATGTTACTGCTTTTGAACATGATTGTTCTACAGTAGATAATTGTGAACGTCATTCTCATCAAATTAGCCTATGCACCTACCATGCTTAGAACCATCATACATTGTACAATAAGGCTTACTCAAGCAAGAAACGGCGGAAAAAACGTACCTGTACAGACACCTAAATCGTCTTCAACTCCTTCTTTTACATGATCCCCAAAAAATCGGCCACCTTTGCAATGTAATCCATCGTCACAAGTACCGAATAATCCCCATGGACCACCGCATTTTTCCCCTTCAATCTTAGCACAGACCGGGCAACAATTACATACATCAAATACGAGGCCTCCTTTACAAATTGGTCGCACGCATTCCCTTTCATAGCAGGGCTCACACGACAGTCCAAAACTCAGCCGGGAAAGTAGGCTCAAACTGATGGTCAACAAAACAATTCCACTGTTAGTGTAAATCAACGAGGAGGCCATCATTGTTGTCAGTCAACTTTAATAACAAATTCACGACAATCCATCTATTTCGTGGAAACTTTGCCCACTCAAAATATTTGTTTTGGTTTTCCTGCCTTGTAAAACCTCTAATTCATGTCGTGAGTAATGAGTATTATCAGCGGAACAAAACTTGCACGACACGCATGAACTAGCAGTAAGTCCTACTCGAGACAAGTCGCGATTCTAAACAACCAGGTGTAAATATAGCTCAACGATTATGAGTGCTCGCACAACAAATTCTATTCCAATATCGTTCAAACAAGTGTCATTCTATTTCATTTAGATGTCACTAAAATATATTCAACAAACATGGGAGTATATAAAACAGACTCCTATACGTCAGATCACTGGACGTCGGTATAGATTATATTTTATAAAAATACAAAAACTGACCAAACAATCGTAATTATTTGCTTTGCATTATCAAAGAACAGTTACTAGGCACGCGTTAATGCTTGGTAGGTAGAATGAGAAATCGTCAAAAACATACCGGTGCCAATGGTCTAGTACAGCCCCTTTCCAAATACAGAATGTGACACAGTCACGGCTAGCTATCTGATTGGCTGTGTATATTTGCTTTTAAGGTTATGACTGGGTACAAGTCTGCACAGATCGTCTAACCAGACCAGGGAGATGCGCATTAGGGATCGCTTACGTTCCTTAGTAAATCACTATACCACAGTGACCAAACATAAGCTGTTCCGTCAAAATGTCATTGAGTCCTCTCGTTTAGATATATTACGCAAAAAAAAAAATGACCTATGCCTATTTATAGTAGATCAATTTCATAAAAATTTAAAAAAATTAGAAAGCGTGAAAAGCACACAACCATCGTCATGTGATAGCCTACCAATGTAGCGCGTCAGGAGCCCAACGGGGATGTGCCCGATGGGAAGGGTAGGGACGATTCAGGGCGGCACCCCCTCCCCACCCCACTTCAGGGAGAGCTGCCCCTCCCTCGGTAGGGGTGAAAACCACAATTAGGTCTATTCGTCGGGGAGTAGGCTCAAACTAATGGTCAACAAAACAATTCCACTGTTAGTGTAAATCAACGAGGAGGCCATCATTGTTGTCAGTCAATTTTAATAACAAATTCACGACAATCCCATCCATCTATTTCGTGGAAACTTTGCCCACTCAAAATATATTTTTGACATACTGGTATATAGTAGACCCCAAAACCGCCTACATGGGCGTAAGTCTTTGAAACCCCTAAATCACAGGTGGGCAAAGGCGGCCAGCGGGCTGCAGTTATTTTTATTGCGGCCCACGAAAATGAATTAAAAACCATAGGCCTATGTGTGTATGCTGCCAAGCAACAATGGCTAAAGAACACCTTGTTTTTTACGGCCCGACACCGATCATCTGTAAAAAGTAATATTAAAACTAAGAATAAAGTGGTGTAAAAGCAGTGCTTGAAGGTTTTTGGAAGCACAAGATTTTGAGCGGGGCCGGACCAGCCTACTTTTTCTCGCCGGGGCATCCCCCTCCCCCACCACGTAGGGGACTCGGCACCCGCCACCACTGGGACGATGTCCGAGTTGAGAGTTTAAACAGGTCCAGAGGTAAAGCTGTCGAAGTTCAGACAATAATTTAGGAATTTTAAAGGCTTACGGTACTGTATTTATCCTAGTAGATTTTAGAGTACCATATAGGGGCCTATACAGTATTTTATGAAAATAACATAACAATGATATTTTTCTCCCCGAGAATTTTGAGTTCTCTGAGTGGAGATGGTGTCGGGGGACAGCGACTTCCCGATTCTCCACTTAACAGTCCGCACAAACTTGGGTTTTTTTTTTATTACGGTATATCATATACAGTATTTTTTTTAAAACAATCATATTTTCTGTCCCCGAGAATGGTTTGAGCTCTCCGATTGGAGATGATGTGGGGGACAGCCTTCCCCGATCCTCCACTGGCGCCTCTGAACAGCGCACGAACCGTTGGTTTTTTTAGTAGTAGGCCTAGGCTTATCAATGCATCGTTTTAGTTTTTAATCATGTTGAATTACCTACACCAGCTGTATATCGTCTTATAATTAGGCTTTCAGTGTTTACATAATCAGTACGGTAAATCAGTCCTTTATTACGATAGACCCGTGATCTCACCGTTATTAATTAATATACATATAAGGCGATAGGAAGGTGGGGTTATGAGGTAGGCTATTAATTTACCCATGGGATCTTTCAGTTTTTTTCTACTCAGAAAGTTCCAGTAGAATGGAAGTAGAGCACCCGGCCGGGTGTGGACTTCTTTCTGGAGTGCTGGTTTTGAGGTGTTAGATACGCCTAATGATAGGCCTAAGCCTACTGTCATAAATCGCACTGGTTGTTTTTATATATACAAAATTAGGCCTATTATTAGTGAAAAGTTAATCTTTCATTTCCTGTCAATCATGACGTTTATATTTGACGATCGTTTATGGGCACAATAAACAGTATAAAACCACAAACCTCAGTTAAGAGTCAAAATTTATGACTACCGTTTATATTTCAGCTAAATTCTAAAATCAATCACTAATCGTAATCGTCATGGACAACATGGATGCCAATTTCGGGAACGATCAAATTAAAAACACTAGGTGAACGTGAAGTTATGTCGGAAAATAACGTTAACACTTGCATGCAACGTTATTTAGTCAGACATAACATTTTAAATATATATTTATGGTTCTACAAGAAACCCCGTTTTGAATACCAAACTGCAACGTTAATATATAAAGTAAAATTACGTATACAGTACGGTATAGAACTTAAGTTTTACAACGGTTTTCTCTCTCACACTATCTCTCTCAAACTTTCTCTTTCTCTCGCCATCCGTTATTTACGATAAGTTATAAATTGAAATATACAATTCGGCGGCATAGATGAGGTTCAATCATCCCTTGATTCTGCAGCGATAATCCATTTTAAGTGACGATAAATCTGAGAATCGCTGATCTCACTGATCGAATGTAGTAAGTGTTATTTAAAGTGTAGGCCTACATTCGTTATATTCGACAGAACTTTTATCCCCAAATCCAGTTCGTGTATCAGTTTTAAGGATATAATTATGCCATTGGTTTATCAATTATTTTGAGAGTCATAGGTTAATGATGCTGGACATTTCAAATTTACCCGTGGCAATACATGACATGATTTTATCACAAAACATACACACAGTCTAAACCTATGAATAAAGAGGGCGCTGTATCAAAATACTGTAGATGCATAACTGATTTTCCTATCTGATAGTCGAAAGTCTTTGGTAGTGGTCAGGGGTGCCGCCAGCCGGGGGTGGGGGAGGGGGTGGCAGGGCCCAAGTCAGGGAGAAAAAACCAAAATTCGTCGGTGAGAAAAAAAAGCCATGTATTTTCTACATATCAGTAGACTCCAAAATCGATTAAATAAGTCTTTGAAGCCCCTAAATTGTCAAAATTTTGGGGGATCCGACCCCTGGCCACTTTCGGAACATTTTAAGCGACGCTCGACCACGCCCACTTTGCTGTCATAAGGGAAATCTTCCCCTCCACCCCCGTCGGGAAAATCCTGGCGCCACCCCTGGTTGTGGTAACCTATCGCTGATAGTCTGGAAAGACCAATAGAAAATGCTGTGAGTGGCCGTGCAATGTGAAATTAGTCAGGTGCGTGACGTATCGATGTGTATTCGTACGTTTTCATTCTTATCTGAGTATAAACAGAATTATGCAATTAAAAGCCAGGCCCCAGATGCAGAGGAAAAAATTTTTCGAGTAGGCCTAGGCCTCCCGCTAAGCCTGCAACTGATTTTTCACAATGGGATGAGATGATTTTTTAATAGGCCTATTAAAAAATTGGGAGGAAAGTGGAAAAGGGGCGTAGCTGCCCTTTCCCACCCTTCCCCCGGTTTTGAATTTTCAAAAATCTGTAGTCCTATTTCATTAACCATCTTTTTGTGTCTTTGAAAATTCAGTTGTACAACATAGGCCTATCAATTCGATCTTTTTTAATCGTCAATTTTCCATATTTATCCTATATTTACAGGAGATGCGTTAAATCCAATCCAATATCGGGGTTGTTGTTTCTTATTCTCTGATAAAGATATACATTTCTTCTCCATTCTACACCCACCCATAATGCTTTTCAGGTCCTTATATTCTATACCCTGCATCTTTCTCCAGCACCACATTCCAAAATTATGTATGTTTCTTCTGATTTTATTTGTTCGATTTTGAATATTAAAATAAATATTTCCAAAATTACAATTTTATTGGTCTTACATGAGGGGCGTGTTATGTGTGGTTTGTGTCCATGTTAGTCTTGTAAAATTGACTTAAATGTTGCTTATTATGTGAATTCATCCAATGAGCTTCATTCATCCAATCCACCCACCCGACTTCTTGTTTACTGATTCCAGAGGGCGACATATTAATTTTTGGTACACACACACACCACAAAAAAGAGTGACCAGATGTGTATAAGAGACAGCCTAATGATAGGCCTAAGCCTACTGTCATAAATCGCACTGGTTGTTTTTATATATACAAAATTAGGCCTATTATTAGTGAAAAGTTAATCTATAATAATGATACTTATAATACTAGGCCTACTTAGTAATAATAGGGTAATAATATCAATAATAAAGGTGACAACAACAACAATAATAATACTAATAATAATAATAATAATAATATGAGAAATATACCATTAAAACACCAATAACAGTAACTTTTTAAATTACTATTATTAAAATAATAATACTAAGACTAATAAATAATAATAATAATAATAAATCGAAAATTATTTATTATTTATATGGTACTGTAATAATAATAATATCAGCAAAAATTTGAACAATATATAATGTTAATGCTAAGACTAATAATTAATATTAAAACTAACGGTATTAAAAACAACAATAATAATAACAACAATGACAACAATAATAACAGCAATAATAATAACAATAAGTATACAGTAGTAATACTTAAAGAATTAGTATTTTATACTCGATGAATTACTCCTTCAAATTGTAGTACTGTACCAGTAAATGACTTGTGGCCGAGTTGATTTGTGGCCGAGTTGACTTGTAAATAATCTCCTCAAATTTGGATATCTGAGATTGACAGACAAAATTCTCTATACTATATATATACTAATTTAACGAGTGTACTATATATGTATATTGAGATACGCAAAGTTTAGTAGGTTAGAAGTTTAAAGGAGAGGACTTCATGTTGTGGTCATATTAGACTGTAATATTAATATCATTAAAAACTATTCAACATAAAACATATCAAAATTATTAAGTTAAACTTCCTACGTAACCTCGGTGCATGAATATAACATCATTTTGGGATATATGAGATTTACATAACATTTGAGAATGTACTGAATATAAAATGTTAAATATTTTACATTTTAATCAGCAATCTATCAGAAATACGGGGATTGGTTATACTGTAAAGCCTTCAGAACCCCTGCAATACTAAAACTAGGATCCAACAGGCAGTGAATATTTCATTTTGATTTAGTGTAGATGTTTTTTTGCATATTTTTAATTTTATTTGAATTCTTTTATTTTGTATGATTCATATGTTATATTTTCTACAGACAGTCCAGATAAATGAATGCCTGAACTGATATTTTATGGGTTTCAGATTACTTTTTATACAAAACAGATATCATAAATCATCTATTGTCCGACTGTGTGCATTGAACATTTGACGACGACGATAATGTCTCCAACTTCCCAACCGTAACTTACCTGTACTGTAGGCTACGGGCCTCGCTTAACACTCCACATAAAAGAGCCTGTTAATTAATCTTGCACAGCTTCCTCCTTATCATCATAATTATTAATTGTCCATAGCAAAGTAGGGAAAAAGTATGAATTCAAAGTGTATTCAATAATAGACGTCTCATAATGCACGAAGTGCATACTTTTCGAATATCTAAAATTTATCTTCAGCGACAAAACAAGCTAGCTCTCTTCTCTTCACTCTCCCAATATGGGAACCCATCTGTGTGAAAGCCAGGGTAAACTTTGGATCCGCGCTTGACATGTATTTAATGCTTAAAAAAGGTATATTTACAGTATATTTATTTATAGAAAATAATGTTGCATACTAGAACTATCAGGAATAAATATACAGATAAAGGCTCCCGAGGGGGCATGCATCATCTGGCACTTTAGCAGCGTGTGCAAGTGACGCATTCGCTGTAACAATGAAGCGGCTTTTTTGAACTGAAAATTTTACTAATATTATTTACTTAATAAAGATTGTTACCTAATAGCGATGCCATAAAGCACACAGGGAAATTTCTTTACAAATCGGAGTAGGCCCTCTGTATAAAAATGAAAAGAATATTTTGAACTGAAAATTTTACTAATATTATTTACTTAATAAAAATTGTTACCTAATAGCGATGCCATAAAGCACACAGTGAAATTTCTTTACAAATCGGAGTAGGCCCTCTCTATAAAAATGGAAAGAATATTTTGAACTGAAAATTTTACTAATATTATTTACTTAATAAAGATTGTTACCTAATAGCGATTACGTAAAGCACAGAGGGAAATTTCTTTACAAATCAGAGTAGGCTCTGTATATGCAAATAACATATTTTTTATCTTAAACTACGTTTTTTTAAAACTCACTGGCGCTACTTGATCTTACTAATGGCACCGGGCGCTAGCGGGCGTCATGCTAGAGCCTACCGGGTGCTAGCAGGTGCCACCATGGACTACCGGGCGCTACCGGGCACTAATTAATAGGATCGGTTTTGACTTATTGCCGTTTTGTCCAGAAACCCTTTTTTAGTAGCAGTAGTAGCCTGGGTTCCAGGCCCTAATTTTGGGTTACTCACTCTACTTAGTGTGCGCCATACCTAACTTAATTGGCGTCCCATACTCGATTTCTTTTTTTTAGGCTTATTCCGTCTTTAAGTTAACTTTCTCGTTGGTGACGCTGTCCAGAATGAGAAAAATAATAAAAAATAAGAGACTTGTGGCAAGTCTATAGTAGTAGGGGCCTGGTCGACTGGACTCTACTAATTCTCCCTGGTAGGCCTAGCTGGGTTGGGCCTAGATAGTACCAATACTACCGCATCCGCCCAAATGCATTGAGCAGGAATGTTTAGTTAAATAGGATTGTCTGGCAGAGACTCTCAGAGAGGCCTTTGTTTGTTGGGGCCCGTGGCATGAATCATGATGGGCGACCTGTAAGAAGAGAGCCTAGTTGGAAACATTTTTTTTTTTGTTTTTTGGTCATTTTAAAACCTGTTTTGAGACATTAAGGGTGCAAATTTTAAAAATCACCTTTGCTAACTACAGGAAGGTTGGTGAGTGTGTTGTGAGAGCTGTGTTGTGTAAATAGTTTTAACAAAATTTAATATTTTAATTTTACTCCATAACAGGTCCTACACAAGCCATATGTAGACTGTAGCATGCATTAGAAGAACTTTGGAAAAGTTTGATGATACTTCAACATAGTGCCATCCAAAATAAGCCTCTCTTTCCTGTCAAGTTTGATAGTTGCAGTTTGTAATTATATGTGAATTGTTCTCAATCAATTTACTGAAGTGGACCCAAAAAAATGACAGATAAAAAGACTTTAAAACTGTTCCATATCATGAACATAGCAGCCACTATATACTGTATCTTGATGCAGATAATAGTTGGATCTGTAACATATTTTGTGTGTATACCAGCTATATATCACAATGAAGTCAACACACAATTGTGGCACCGGGTTGGATTCATTCTCATCCTTCTTGGTCTTGTGGTGAATTACCTATTATGTCTGCTGAAGGAATCAACACTCGATAGAAATCAAGTTCTCACTAAAACATCATCAAGAGGTGAGGAGACAACAATGCTTCCAATGTACACCAGTGATTCAATGAAAGAATGGACTTACTGCAGTCTGTGTAGGTTGGACTCACCACCGAGGTGTCATCATTGTCCAATTTGCAACGTGTGTGTCCTGAAACGTATTTCCCATTGTTTCTTCGTTGGAAAATGTATTGGTCATTACAATCATCGATATTATGTTTCCTTCCTAATTTACACCATTCTTGTTGCATTTTATAGTTTGTTACTGTACTTGAGTTATCTTCATGACCACTTTGGTACCCCTCTTTCCAGAGACATTTTAGGTCACCTGTATCCCATCGCTGTAGGCCGGTTCATCCTCGGTAAAGTGCCACTGTATGCCCTTCTCCTGTTGACCCTAATGTACCAGTGTTTGATGTACACTGTGGGATGTGGCTTTCTGCTTTACCAAGCCTTGAACAACATCAAGAACGGACAGACTCCACATGAGGCACACAACAAGAGCAGCATGTACAATTATGGCATCAAAGAGAACATGCAAGTGGTATTTGGGAGAAGATGGTTTCTGGCAGTCATCATTCCTTGGCCATCGAAGCTGCCAGGAGATGGTATGCAATGGGAGTTGAGTAATCGTGCCAAAGTATTCTAATTTTGTATATTTGGTCAAATGAAACATGCACATAAAAATCAAGTTTTTTTAAAATAGGTGTTAATGATAGTCACTCTTAATCAATGTCACACCCCAGCAGTCATAGCCTGGGTTCCAGGCCCTAATTTTTGGGTTATTCACTTTTTATTGTCCTTATTGTGCACCATACATAATTTATTTGGCATCCCATACTCGATTTCTTTTTTTTTTTCGGATTATTATTATTGTCTTAAAATTAACTTGCTCCTTGGTGGCGCTGTCCAGAATGAGAAAAAATAATAATAAGGGACTTGTGGCAGGTCTACAGAATCATTGCATTCCATGAATTTTGGCGCTATAACACTTTTGACAATTATGATGATTAGAAATATTGACACTATACATATATTTGCATATGTTAGTCTAGAATAAACGCCCTGTCACAATTAATAACCGCACTCTGTTGTGAAACATACTAACTTCCTTAAGAAACATAATTGTATTAAAAGTCAAGTTGCCTTATGAATTGTGCAATATACATCAATATATTATGCATCATAAATTATTTTTTGTCTTTTCTGCTGTACTTATGTACCAATTTGGTATGAGCACATGGGTGCAGATCATAAGAGGACAAGGAACACATCCCCTCTACATATTTGCAAGGGGGGTTGGACCCCCCACTTTTTGACTGCAGAGTAATTTCATAAGTCAAGAAGATGCCTGAATTGTTGAAATGAACTGCATCAAGGCCCAGGTTTTAATGAAAGAACACTGTACAAAGTACATGATAATGAATTTTACTATATAATAGTTTAATTTCCAGCCATCTAGAGGTACTTTTTCCTCAAATTTGTTGGAGCTGAGGTGGGTGTGGACTCACGACTGCATTACCCCTTTCAAAACAGATCTGTACCCTTGTATGAATAAACTAAATATGTAAATAATGATAATCATATTAACTCAATATTGCTCAGTAAGGATGAAAAAAACATTTGGTAATAATAATAGGGAGTAACTCTAAGTTAATATCATAGCAGCACCAAATATTACTTAACAGGATTTTTACACTACTGTATATAAAGATAATTGAGAGAAACTGTAGGCTGTTCCACAATTGAATAAATACACAGATACTGTGTGAGTTTTATTTAGAAGCAGACATGCTGCATATGAATATTCAAATTTGTATTTTTTTTTTAATAGAGAATTTAGAATTAATCAGGGTAACTTTTGAATTGTGACCTGGCTATTGTTTGTATATTAGTACAATATTTGTGTAGTCAAGGGTGATGGAAAAATAATGTGTTTAACACAGAACTGTACTCTAGCATTTTTTTGTATTTTAGCACCTGCCCTCATTTGAGGTGTGGTTTCAAAATTGAGGTTTGTGTTTACTTTATACAAATTTATATAACTTGTACATATTTTGTAACAGTACTAATTATTAAATGCTTGCTGAATTTCTAGACTTCATTGTATCGGTTCATTTATTTGACCTTAGATGAGGATGTTGGTGGTCAGGAAGAGCATCCCCCCCCCCCCTTCTCTCTTCCCCATCTATTTTTTTCTGAAGTAGCCTAATTCATAGTAAAACCATCCCCAGGCAAACAAAGTGACAATTAGACTGATGAAATCCAGAGTATTATACCTGCTGAACACCATTCAGTTATTTGTGAGTCTAGTATTGAACTCAGCCCCATGGTTGGGCTGAGAAAAATAAATAAGATTGTCACTTCTAGATGCCCAAAACTGGCTCTCAGACGTACTATCTCAGGCTTAGAAAATATTCTAAATAATTTTTTCCCCGACAGATCTT
This sequence comes from Anneissia japonica, assembly GCF_011630105.1. Lineage (NCBI taxonomy): Eukaryota > Metazoa > Echinodermata > Crinoidea > Comatulida > Comatulidae > Anneissia > Anneissia japonica. The sequence goes on along the minus strand of NW_022703366.1, from coordinate 421,245 downwards.
CCCACGAATCCCTGATGGCTGCGCCAGGCATCTCTATCGCCTGCTTTCTGTCTTCGTTATTGGAAAAGGCAGACCGATCACTTCCACGTAGCTGACTTGGTCAAGGAGATATGTTCATAAGGGTCTTCCCATTATAGGAAGATTTTTTGCTAAAAAGCCATTGTTCACATTGAAAATAAGAGAAGTTTTTTTTACGCTAGCACGATTCGATAACGATTTATAGTGTATACGATTAAAATATTTTTACAAATCAAATCAAATCAAAAAAATCGTTTAACTACTACAATTTTATTGTATATATGATATATAGGCCTAATCATAACAATATGCAATATGAAACTAAAATGAAAGGTGCTGCATAGGCAAATGTATATATAAATAAGAACAGGATACGGTCAAGATTTGCCTAAAAAATTATTTGAAAACGGGTAACGAGTACTTTTGATCACAGACCTTTAGCATGTAAACAAATATAAGAAAGACGGTAACATACGCCTATACACAAGACCAGAGGATTAACACACATAAATAATAAGCAAATAGGAGTGAAAGCATACATAATTAAATCATCATTGGATAAAACAAATAATAACTGAGAACAAATAAAGAGCTCCTAACGTGGTTCGCATAAAAATAACATCCGGCAATTCGTGTACGGTATATTATAGTTGTTATTTCTTATAGTTTGTTTATGTATCTTGCATAGTATTTATTAACCAAAGAATAAACATCTCAATTCATGAAGAGAATATTCTACCATTTCACGGTAGGCATACACTTCACAAAGAAAAGGGCCATGAACGATTGTTGGAAATCCCCTCTAGGTTATGTGTACAACATTTCAAGCACGTTTGTTCAAAACTGGCGACGCGGACCTAAAAATATCTATTAATCAATCAGCAGTATAAAAGAGGCAGTAGAGTATATTGACCCTAATGACCGCTCATACATAAAAGATATATTAACCAATGACCAAAAAAAGATCTATTAACCATTGAGCGAAGTACCGGTACTCATAGAGCTCCTCATCGGAACTAAACAAAATATTTACAACATCGTAAAAGTTTGATGAATGCGTTTAAAATAAAGTAAAGACATAAATGCAACCCCTGGTTAATGAGGATTGTTGAGAATGAAAAGATGATAAGCCATAAATAGCGACCAAGCAGGAAATACGTTATGATGTAGGGATTACCCACATCCCACTCCTGTCCTTATGCCTTATTTGAGACCAGGCAGAAGACATCCGTTGTTAAATCATGAAATAAACGGAACTACATTTAGGTTATTTTGCAATAAGTGTATTGTGTTTTATCGTCACTAACATTCGTACATTTTTCATGGTAATAAAAGTTAATGAACCAAAGAAAGAGCTTATAAATATACATTTTGATTGTCCTACAAATAATGCAGGCCAAGTTCCGTCTTTGTGTAGTTCTGTTCACTGTGTTAAAACAATCTTTATTTAGATGGGTAGTCAAAAGTTGGCGTACCAAAAGACAGTACTTATAAAAATACATTTCGCTAGTCCTGCATGCGGAAAACGTTTTGTATTTTATTTTTTTCAAAAATATGCTTTTGTATTGTGATCAATTAAAGCGACCCACCAAATAGGCAAACGACTGTTAAATTGATGACACGTCCACAAATAAATTTCCGCGACCAAATTTTGGGTCATGACTCAACCTGAGCGCTGGTGTAGTTCTAATAAATAAAGTATAATTTCAAATTGAAACAGAACCAAAGAAACATTCAAATAAACTTAATTTAGAACCATTGCTTTCAACGGAGATTATCCTTAGCCCATGAGATCAGCTTTATATCAACCCAGGAGGCAAGGTCGACTCAAACTGAAGACGAGACATCTTTTCCAGAAACTGAGGTAGTTTCCAATGGTGAACCGCCTTTGGATTTTCCTGAGGCATTATAACTCGTTTATCAAGCTCTAGATGAGATGTGCTACCACTTGAACAGTGGCGCAGCCAGGTGGGGGGGGGGGGGGCCCCAGATTATGGCCT